>NW_010266331.1:0-445 GCF_000690775.1 Eurypyga helias
TTAAGATATACAGCCATTTTCTTACGGAAAGATGAAATGAGTAGTTAACCTGAGTGGATCCATAAACGTAACTTTTGAGTAATACAGAGAGCACCACACAACTCAATAGCAGAAAAAGCTACTCATGACTACAAAGGTGGCTAAAAGATAGCTAAAGCCTCTGAGACAGAAAGGCATCACAAGTTGATGCTGTCCAACCTAAGGTCTGCCTCTCAAGAAAATAACTTTTGGGAAGTACAGATGTCCTTCTTGTGTTATCCTGCTCCTGACTAAAGCAGCTCTAAAATCTGTAAATACTCAAAATATAACTCAGCCTCGAAATGGTAAGTGATAGAATATGCTTTCAGAGGACAGAAAATATTTGAATATTTAAAACCTGTACATTTTATACAAATTAATAAAACAAACCCCCTAATGAAGCTACTACTGAACTGCTGACAATTTA
>NW_010266332.1:0-1731 GCF_000690775.1 Eurypyga helias
ATCCAATTTGGCACTATTAGTCCAGTCACATTCAGTGTGACTGAACTGTCATGATTCCAGGTTCACTACTAGTATGCTGCACTCCTGTAGTCACGCTCCATGGTATCACACAGCCAGTAAAGAGTTGGCAGCACCCGATAAGAGACCTCTGCGGCTAGCTTAATACAAGTGCAGTTTATTAGTGACAGAAACACAGGTTCTTATGGATTGCCAGTGATAATACACTATCTGCAAAGCACATGCAAATATTGAAACTATGGATAATACAGCATGCAGAATCTAGTAACATAAAACTACTCAAGTGATATAGCAGCATAAAATAACTCTATCTAGAGATTTATAAGTTTCCTAGGAAAATACTTAAGAGTTTGAATCAAAACCAAGTTGTCCCTGTGGTGGGGGGAGAGAGGCTCAGCCCGTCGACTGATCCCAGGAGTCAGAGGCAATCTGTGATGGCATCTTCCCTGACTTGTTCACGATGACGTCTTCCCTCACATCCCCCTGAAAGCCCCTTCAATACCATGCCTTCTCTTAATGTGTGAACAGTGCCAGGCCGTTAATATAAGTTTAGTTTAAATCACCCCCAGTAATTATTCCACACTGTTTCAGTCCCCGGCTCAGCCGGGCTGGGGGGAGGAACCATCCTGACACCGGTGCCTGTCTCCGCAGTCCCTGACTCTTCCACTGCTGCCAATTCAACATTAGGATTATAAAGAGGAGGTAAATTATCTAAGGGGTCCCATTTACGATCTTTTTGTTCCTTATCTAAGCCCTGGCTCTTTTCTATGAGAAACTGTTTTGTCTCTTGTATCCAGCAAGGGACATAAACTGATTTTTCCTCCGAGAAAGGAGTTTTACCATTTACATATGTATTTATAGCCTGACATACCCAGTCTTCGTCAGACCCATATTTTGGCCAAGATACTGATGTTCCTTTTATTGGTTCTTTGGACCACACAAGTACACAATACATAACCATTTTCTTTTTATCTTTTTCTTTTGTTTTTGGGTTATTTTTCCAATTTCTTATCATTCTACCTAAAGGACTATCGGTAGGCACTGCCACCCGAGGGATCTTTTTTCCTGTCCCTAGTTTCCCTGGAGCCCTTATCCCCATTTTTTTCTAGATCCTTTTAGTCATGCTGCTACAGAAATCCACCTCCTGCAGGGTACCACACGCTAAAATCCTGGGTCTAGAAAATGAGGTGTACTGCCAGACACTTTACTGTGCACAGGGTACCGTACAACTAAAAGTTTCTCCAGATCCTGAGACTGTTTCTCTCTGGATCACACGCTTCGTCTGTCTCCAGCCATGGGACTATGGAAGCACGGATCGGGACTCCACACTCATTTCGTACTGAATTACGTCTCAGTCACACATTGCACCAGAGTCTCACCTGTCCCCCAAGGCAATACTTCATTTTTCTTAAATTTTTCTTACCTTGGTCTGTGCACAGAGTTACCAGGTCAATTTAAAAAAAAAAAAACACAGAGTGCCTACTGTCCTTTTCCTCCCCAGCTGTTAACAGATCATGCCTCTTTAAACAGTCTCGGGTCTTTTGTCAGCTCACCCTGGAACCACCCCTGCTGATGCACAGGGCCGCTGAAATCAGCAGGGTGCACCTTCCTGCTGCTGCACAAACGTGTATCCCCTGGCGGGTGAAAAATCCCAGACGAGCCCCCAAATTGTGAGAAACGCTCCCAGGCCAATTACTTATGCTCAGGCAGGGA
>NW_010266333.1:0-859 GCF_000690775.1 Eurypyga helias
ATACCTAGTGCAAGCGGTACACATATATGCACACACATGCCCTGGAGCATTGTACACCTACACATGGTACACACACATGCTACAGGTGCACATAGAGTGCAAACACACCGCATGTGCCTACATGTATGAAGACTGTATGTATGGTGCGCGTACACCCCTTGCACGTACACATGTTCATAGTACAGGACACAGCCTGCACACACGTTGGCAGATGTATGCACACTGCGTGTATGTATAGTATGCGTTCAGGCACACATGTATGTGCACATGCAGCACACGTGTGTTACCCACACCCACCACGTAGATGCATACACACAGCGCGTATGTGTCTATGACACGCTGCTGACACATGCACAAGGTTCACAGTGCCCATGTATGTCCACATCCGCACAGGTGTGCACATGTACGTGTAGCACATACATGCGCGCAAACACGCGCCACGCACCTGCACACATGCACGTGCTGCGCACATACACACGCTGCACGGTGCACACACAAACTGCACACGTGCACACACACACATGTGCGTGTACACAATGCTGGCCCCCACAGCCCCCCCTCCCCCCACACCCCCCGCCCCCCCCCCCTGACCCCCATCCGTAACCAGTCCTGGTGTCACTGGGGTGGATGGGGACCCCATACTGGGGAGGGGGGGGACACCAGCCCCCTGGGGCCACGCCAGCACGGCCAGGTGTCCCCCGCGTGGGGGTCCCCACTGCAGTTTGTCCCCTCCAGCCCAAATTCTTCTCCTACCGACCCCGTTTCACCTCATTTAATCCACTGGGAACCTGTCCCAGTGCTCCCACCCTCTGCGGGAAGAATTCCTTCCCCATGGCCCAGCTCCATCTCCATCTTCCAG
>NW_010266333.1:1209-1496 GCF_000690775.1 Eurypyga helias
GCTGCCAGCGCACCCGGCCGGCGCCTGGCCAGCTTTTCATCAACCAACACCCCAAGTCCTTCTCCCCAGGGCTGTTCCCGATCCATTCCCAGCCCGGCCTGGTGCTTACGGGCATTGATGACGTCCCCAAGCTGTCCCTTCTCCAGGCCAAAGACTCCCCTCCCGCTCACTCACCCTGTCCTCATGCCGGAGCTGCTCCAGGGCCTCCATCGCTTTCATGGCCCAACACTGGACCCTCTCCCGCACGTCCGTGACTTGTCCCTGGGGACCCCAGGGCTGGACACAGT
>NW_010266334.1:0-1216 GCF_000690775.1 Eurypyga helias
GATCAGCTGGGAAGCCCTTCAGCAGTTGGCCCCTGGAGAACTGTGGTAACTGGGAAGGAAGGTCCTACGTGGTTCGTCCACTCATAGGTGAGGCTTCAGAAGTCAGCCCAAGGGGCTCCTGCTTTTATAGCAAGTAACAACAACCTTATCTTTTTGGCACAAATCCTGTGAACATGCAGACTGTTATGCTCTCATTATCAATCCCACCTGGAACGCTGGCCAGGTCCCCAGGATGGGACTGAGAATAGAGCCACCTCCAGTAGGCACACAATATGGTATTGTCCGGATGTTTATGTTACCGTTCACAGAGATGGATAAGCAGTAATCAGTCATGAGCAATAATCAACTATTTTCATTACATGGGGCTAAACCACCACAGTCCTTTTTGGTGCCCAGAGTGGGACACGAAGGGTTGAGATAATGGCAGATTTGACCAGAGCATAGAATAAATTTGTTATAAGCATGCATTGTATTAGTTTTAATAGTCACTGGTCATAGTGTTGTTCTATCTGTTCGCATGGTTGTGTTATGTAAATCCTTACTTGCTGTATGTATTCCCTGTGGAGCTGTTTATCACTTCTGGGAGATGGAACAGGATTATGATTTTGCTGTACTGAGTAACATCAGCTTTACGGCCCTCAGATTATTACCCGCTACTGGTCATGCAGGTTGGCAGTGATGAGGTTGCAGAGAGAAATCCAAAAGCCATCAAAAGGGACTTCAGGGCACTGGGGTGTTTGGTTGCAGGATCGGAAACACAGATCGTGTTTTCCTCAATCCCTTCAGTGCCAGGGAAGTATACTGGAAGGAACAGGAAAGCACACCTCATCAACACATGGCTCAGAGGCTGGTGCCAATAGTGGAATTATGGGGGTTTTGCTTATGGGCAGGTTTACACGGCACTGGGCCTGCTGGTGACAGATGGCATGCAGCTGTCTCAAAGGAGAAAAAAGATTCTTGCCCATGAATTGGTGGGGCTCATCAAGAGGGCTTTAAACTAGGTTGGAAGGGTGAAAGGGACAAAATCACCGCAGCCTGGAGAAGAATCACAAGTCACCAGGAGAGCACGTGGCAAACAAAACAGGAGAATTGTAGAGAATCAAATCCCCCTGAGGCACACAGCAGATTTGCCCACCTTCTCTCATTACCCACCAAGTATATCCAGGTCCTTGAGCGAAACCAACCGCACAGATTGGTTTGCCTTTGCCTAAGGCAG
>NW_010266335.1:0-5933 GCF_000690775.1 Eurypyga helias
GAGAGGGGACCGGGACCTGCCGGGCAGGCGGTCCCGCCAGTCCCGCGGGACGCTGGAGCCTGATGTCCGCACGGGAACGAACCTCTGTTGCCTCTTGTGGTCTAGACACATGGTTTGGCTTCCGTTTTTTCTAAGGCTGCTGGCTGCGGGAAATCCTTCCCTGCTCCGTTTTACTGTTTGTCTCACAAAAAAAACGAGGGTTTTCCGTTAACCCTCGGCTAGGGCGGTGTAATTGGTTCTGGGGCTGGTTGGCAACAGAGATCCAGAAACGACCTGTGTTAAAAGTAATTGACTGTTTTGAGCCAGGATCCAGGAATCGTTGGACTGTTCAGTGGTAATTTAATTCACTAACTTAAGACCCTCAAGAAGAAAGCAACTTCTTTTTGGATTAGTTTTTGCTTTTTTTGCTGGATTTGAATGATGCACAGAGGGGCCAGACAGAGCCTGCACCAGGTGAGCAGCAAGGGGAGGACGGCCCATTCTTATGTGGCAAACTGCTTCTCAGCTCATGGCTTCTCCAGAAAGGGAAGACTAAGTTCTGCTCGAAGAAACAGATGCTCACAGTGTTCCAGCGCTTGCCGCAGCAGAGCTGTAGAGTCTGCTTTATCAGGTCGTTGTTTAAAAATAAATTACCTGTTGATTTTGGGTAGACATGGTGAGATAATCTTTGCTTACAAGACAGCAACACAAAGCAGTAAAATGAGAGGTTTTTCTGTCTGTTCTTTCATGGCTACTGTTTGTTAGCTTCGTTTTGCCCCAGACACATCAGAGTGTCCAGAGAGTGGCAAGAGCACCTGTACTGGAATGTCTAATGAGCACTCCTTGCTGCAGTCAAAGCTCTCCACCTTGCTCCCTGACATCACCCTAATCATCTTGAGCATCCTGACCAAGCTTAGGAAAAGAAATTGATTGAATGTGGAAAAGTACACATGGGGCTATAGATTAAGTTCATGTTGGTTAACCCTGGACAACCAAATACCTTCTTTTGAACTTGTATGAACTAGTCGTTCAAACTGACAGTTTTAATTGTCCTGAGGAGGTGTAGGCATTTCAAGGAGCAGACTGTAATAAAAGGTAATAAGCACTTAAGAGCGAAGGAATAACGGGGATACCAATAAATCCACAGGCCAGGGTATGCAGTACGATGGCTTCGATCACAGTTGGTTTTATTTGAAATGAGCTTGGCAAACAAATTAAAAATCCATCCGGAACTTGTAGAACTTTTCTTGATGCTCGTGATTTGGGTGTGTTTTCTGTCTAGTGGGTTGTTTTTGGGGTTTTTTTCCCCTCTTAATGGAGTGGTAATTAGTTTCTCACTTGTCTATCAAGAAGCTAAACCCTTCTAGAGAAGCCAAACAGTCAGCCTTGGAAGAGGTCTCACAGCATAGGATTGGACGAGTGATAGTCCTAGTTTCAGTGCATTGTGATCGCCTACTTCTGTATTGAGGATGCTGTTGACAGTTAACTGATGTCATCAGTCATAGTGCAAAGTGCCTGGGTCTGTGATTAATAAAAACTTAGGGTGGATTTCCAAACCTTTCCATAATAACCTCTTCAGGGGGCTGAAGCACCTCTGCTACGGGGACAGGCTGAGAGAGTTGGGCTTGTTCAGCCTGGAGAAGAGAAGGCTCCGGGGAGACCTCATTGCACCTTCCAGTACCTGAAGGGGCTACAAGGAAGCTGGGGGGGACTTTTTACAAGGGCCTGTAGCGACAGGACAAGGGGTAACGGGTTTAAATTGAAAGCGGGGAGGTCTAGATTAGATATCAGGAAGAAGTTCTTCCTGGAGAGGGTGTTGAGGCACTGGAACAGGTTGCCCAGAGAAGCTGTGGATGCCCCATCCCTGGAAGTGTTCAAGGCCAGGCTGGATGAGGCTTTGAGCAACCTGGTCTAGTGGAAGGTGTCCCTGCCCATGGCAGGGGGGTTGGAACTAGATGGTCTTTAAGGTCCTTTCCAACCCAAACCATTCTGTGATTCTATGATAATAGATGCAAGAGATTGGTAAGGAAAACTCCATAGGCGAGCCAGTAGTGGTTCCAGCTTAGCACACAAAAGCTTGTTCCTCTCACTTAGGCTTCTTCGTGCGCCAACAAATGTCAGCAGTCTGTTAATCCCTGTTCACGGAAGGACAGAAAGTGTCCTGTGCAGAGCACCACCGAAAACTTGAAGTCAGTTGCCTTCAACTTCTGGCAGCAAATGCTGAAGAGCAGGAAATCAAAAAACAGTCAGAGCAGCAGCTTAAAATGTCTCTTGGATCGTGCAAAACGCTCTCGCGCAGCATTTCATTATTTGCTTGTGTTACAGAAAGCCATAGACCTCGCTAGCAAGGCAGCGCAAGAAGATAAGGCGGGAAACTACGAGGAAGCCTTCTACTTGTACCAGCAAGCTGTGCAGTATTTTCTCCATGTTGTTAAATGTAAGTGTAATGCGTTGGGTGAGTAAGTGGAGTTCAGTGGTCAGATTGCACAATCTCCTATGTTGACATCAGCATTTAAATTTTCGCTTTCATCATCAGGTGATGCTTGCTAGTTGTCATTTGACTGAGGTGGGGTGTTTTGCAGCATTTGCCTTTACTGTGTTGTGTGCTTGCTCTGTTCTTGTAAGAAGTCAGAATACTTTTTACTTGTGTTTTAGTTACGTTTTTTGTAATGCAGGGAGGCAGGGTTGGCTGCCTCTCCTCTGGACTTGTGTAGCAATGTTTCGGGCTGGCCACTGGCGCACCAGGAAGTGGGACAATAAGTGCTGGGATCCCCATGTTCCTGCTGCGCTGAAAACCACGTGTTGCACAGGAAGCCTTTGTTGTATCTGCAGGGCGTTTTTGGCTCCTTAACTCGTGCTGCTTGCCTTTCTGAAACCTCTCTGCTGGCATTTTTTGCTCCTAATGTCATAGTCTTGCTGTTCGTGTTGGCCAAGAGAATGTATGAGGTGGACTTGTATGTTGTGATTTTCAGTTTCCATATTCTCCTAGTTACTATTTTACGCCTTTCTCTTCACGCTTCTGTGTACCTTTGGCGTCATGCCCAGTGTCTGCATGCAAGGAGTGCCCTTTCTTAATGTAGGTACAGCCTTAATCTAAGTGGGCTAGGGTTGTTCACCTGACAGAATTGCATGTACAGACCTCTGTGATTTGAAAAAAAACAGTGTTTTCTTTAGACTCACTTAGGATAATTTGTGTTTATCACTTCTTACCCATTCATGTCTTACGGACTTTATCAGAATATCAATTTCTGTGCTTTTTAACAATACTGATGTGCTTTTGGAAGCTTAACATGTAAGCCTCAGGTGTTAAATTTTGACTGCAGATTTGAAATACTGTAATAGTGACCAAGAGAACAATGTGGCTGTTGAATCACGCTTAACTCTTTCATATGTTTTATGTCATCTTTTTTCTATGATGTGAACATCTTTTAAAATTCACAGGTTATAGAAAAATAAAGTATGTTTCTAAATAAAAATTGCTCAGGTCAAGCCGCTTCTTGATGAGCTATTTCAGAAAAGGATTTATTGAGACTGCGTGTAGCAGCTTGAAAGGCTGAGTGCACCATTGTCCTTAATCCTTTACAGTCAAATTTTAAGCTAAAGCAGTGTTTCAGTGTATATTTGATTTCTAGTACGTGATTACATTCCTCCTGTCACTTCATTCTGTGGTGTAGTGGAAAAATGGGTAGTTGAGGTGTTTGGTCATGTGGTGAGCCTTGAGAGGGATATGTTAATAAGTTATAAAGAAGACAGAGATTTAGCCTTGTTTTCTGATTGATGGACGTGTGTTTTGCTGTTAACAACACATTGTTTCTCTTCAAACCCTTAGATGAAACGCAGGTTTCAAAAGCAAAACAGAGCATTAGAACGAAATGTAAAGAATACTTGGACAGAGCAGAAGAGCTGAAAGAATATCTGAAAAAGAGAGGAAAAACTGCACCAAAACCTGTTAAAGAATCTGGTCCTACTGATGGAAAAGGGTATGTTTTTGGAGAAGGTAAAGCAGAATACTTCCTGAACTCGGCTTATTCTAAAATTCAGCTCTTCACAGATGATTTTAACTAGCATTTTGGAAATGCTTCAGAAGACTGCTAGTGCTGAAATACGGTGGTCCAATGAAAGAAAAATAACCTGAATTAGCATCAGAGGCATTTCTGTGCCCATTTGCTGAAATATGGGAACCTTTGCATAGGAAATTCACTGAAGATTGAAAGCGGTTTCAGACTAACACGTGCTTGTCGGATTGGATGCCAACGAGCCCAGTGACCCGTAGCATTTTTCTACATGTAAATACTTATTAACTAGAAAATCAGTTCAGTCTGATGATTACTGTGGCCCGAATTTGTTCTGTCTCACGCTTGATAAGAGGCGCAAAGCCGTACGTAGGGTGAAGGTCTGTAAGACGGATGGAATCACTCTGGTGCTTTGCTCCTGCCGAGTCTTTCCGCTGCTTTCCCGTTATCAGATTTGGGTTTCACTTTGCGTATCGGAGCCAAAGAAGCAGACCCCCTTTTGCATTTGCCACTACCTTTGTAGGGATAGGAGAGAGGAAGAGTTCAGGATCCCTCCTCATGGTGTTGCCCTTTCTAGCAGTTCCGAACAGCTAGAGTTGCTCAGTTGTCTCTTGAACCTTCGTGTGATTTTCAGTCTCCTTCGTTGTCTGCTTGTCTCATCAGTTTCATTTTTTGAGCTGTCCTGTGTTCTGCTGGTTTACAGTAGAAGGAATCGAGAGGCTCACAGAGGCTGCCTGCATTTTCATGACCTCCACTCCAATTGTTCACCAACTAGTCTCTTTCTCCTTCTTCAACTTCCGGTTTCCTTTGCTCTGACAAGGCAAGGGTGTAGAGTTTCATAGCACTGGATGGAATTGGCAGAGTTCAGTTGCAATTCCAGACGGGGGATAAGTGCAAATGTCTACAAATAAAACATCTCAGTGCTTCCGTGTCACTCGACGCGAGGACTTTTGTTTCCTAAGGCTGGCTCAAGGCACGTACAAGCCTGTAAAGAGAGCTCCGACCCCTAGGAGGAAGTTGAGATGGTGAGGAGGGTGAATTGGAAAGAACGTGGTGTAGAAGAGCAGGAGTACAATGATGTAAACTTGTAGAGAACTGAAAGCACCTCGAGGTTTCTGTCATTCCTCAGGCTGCTGGGTTTTCTGCTTTTTGCATTCTGATTTTTATCTTTAGAGAGCAGTCTTTTTTTCTTGTATTTGAACATTTTTTCTCTTATTTCCAAATCAGGAATGACAGCGATGGGGAAGGGGAGTCAGAGGATCCTGAAAAAAAGAAGCTACAAAATCAGCTTCAAGGTAATTTTGAAGCATCCTTTTCCTTAAATAAAGGTGACTTCAGTCAAGCAAATTCCTATAGTTTTGACAACTATATCTTATGTATTAAGTTACTGTTTGTAAGTGGCTCAACTAGTATGTAGTCTTCATGTCCAAAAGGATATTCTTTATGGAAATAGGGCTTTCTGTGTCATGAAATGATACCGTGACTGTTGGAACTTATCTCCTGTACCCTGTGCTTCCTCTTAAAATTGTACCACTTATCAGGATAGCATTTTCCAACAGGAAAGAGACTAAGGTAGCAGACATCCTGGGCTGTATCCAGAGAAGTGTGGCCAGCAGGTCGAGGGAGGGGATTCTCCCCCTCTACTCTGCTCTGGTGAGACCCCACCTGGAGTGCTGCATCCAGCTGTGGAACCCACAACAGCGAAAGGATATCGACTGGTTGGAGCGAGTCCAGAGGAGGCTACGAAGATGCTCAGAGGGCTGGAGCACCTCTCCTATGATGAAAGGCTGTGAGAGTTGGACTTGTTCAGCCTAGAGAAGAGAAGGCTCCGGGGAGACTTTATGCAGCTTTCCAGTACCTGAAGGGGCTACAAGAAAGCTGCAGGGGGGACTTTTTACAAGGGTCTGTAGTGACAGGACAAGGGGGGATGGGGTTGAATTG
>NW_010266335.1:6168-25117 GCF_000690775.1 Eurypyga helias
GGGATTCTCCCCCTCTACTCTGCTCTGGTGAGACCCCACCTGGAGTGCTGCATCCAGCTGTGGAACCCACAACAGCGAAAGGATATCGACTGGTTGGAGCGAGTCCAGAGGAGGCTACGAAGATGCTCAGAGGGCTGGAGCACCTCTCCTATGATGAAAGGCTGTGAGAGTTGGACTTGTTCAGCCTAGAGAAGAGAAGGCTCCGGGGAGACTTTATGCAGCTTTCCAGTACCTGAAGGGGCTACAAGAAAGCTGCAGGGGGGACTTTTTACAAGGGTCTGTAGTGACAGGACAAGGGGTAATGGGTTTGAATTGAATGTGGGGAGGTTTAGATTGGATGTCAGGAAGAAATTCTTCATGGAGAGGGTGTTGAGGCACTGGAACAGGTTGCCCAGAGAAGCTGTGAATGCCCCATCCCTGGGAGTGTTCAAGGTCAGGCTGGATGAGGCTTTGAAATGGTGAGGAGGGTGCATTGGAAAGAACGTGGTGTAGAAGAGCAGAATTACAATGATGTAAACTTGTAGAGAAGTGAAAGCACCTTGAGGTCTGAAATACCTCAACCTGGTCTAGTGGAGGGTGTCCCTGCCCATGGCAGGGGGGTTGGTACTAGATGGTTTTTAAGGGCTCCTCCAACCCAAACCATTCTGTGATCAAATACCGTCAGTGATGCAACGTATAGCAGCTACCAGCAGTCTTTTACACAGTAAAAAAGAGGCTTTATGTGGTGCTTATTACCCTTTAATATTGAGGAGCTGCTCAGAGCTTCACTGCCAGAAGGTGCTTATGGATTTGAAGAAACTTCATGGTTCTCACTGGTTTTGTGTGTAACAAAGATCAAATGCATTTACCAAATCTCTCTGCCTGTGTAATTTTAAGAACTATTATATCATATTTGGAAACTGTACCATGCTTTTTCCACTTCCCAGCACATTTATTTAATCCTATGTACAGTTATATGGGACAGTTTCCTATATTTTCAAAATGACAAAAAAATTGTGGACTCTTATCCTGTCTCTGACTGTAAAGACTTTGTTTTTTCCCACATGAATCTGACCTTCAGTTCTTGCCTCAAAAAATAGTTTCTTGTACCACCACTTCTGTGGTACTTTCTAATAAAAAGGCAAAGCTCTTGCTTATACGTTTCATTGCTCGAAATGAGATGTGAGTTCCTTGGCACCTTTAAACTTTACACAGGAGTCTGTTACTTGGGTAAGGCAAGCTCTGGGCAGCCTTCAAATTACTCACTTTCACTTTGCTTCCCACACCAGCCACAGAAATTTCCTCTATTTGATTTTTCTGTGTTGTTACTCTTGGCTGATTTTGCCTTATCGAACTTCCCCAAATCTGTGGGTATTTATCAAGATTTGAATTACAATAACAACTTGCTTATTGGGGGAGAAGTGGCAGGTAACGTTCAGACTGGGTCTGTTGTCATGTACTCTCGGTTAGAATTTTAAAGGCCTTTTGCGCTCTATTGCTTAATCTTCCAGCTATTAATTTATACCTACAAAATTAGGAAAAGTACTATTCCAGTTTGTCGTGATTTGACTCTGGCTAACAAAATACAACGAAGCTACTCTCACAAATCCCTCCTCCCCTCCTCCAGTGGAGGGGAAGAATCAGAAGAAAAAGAAATAAGGAAGCTCGTAAAATTGAGATAAGAGCTATTTACTAATTGAATCTAAATTAATATATACAAGTACTACTAATAATAAATAATTAAAACAACAGAAAATAAAACATATGATACAATATGATACAATTCCTCACCACCCACCGACCAATGCACAACAAAATACTGAGTAGTGGGAGTCAGACCCAGAGAGCCCGAGAGCCGGAGTGCTGTTGCAACAGATTCCGAGCGAACCCTTTCAGCGATAGCACGACCAGGAAAACTAAACAAACCCACCAACTCCCTCACAAACGAGCCAGCACAGGAGTTAGCAAAGCAGCTGATGCAGGAGTCAGGGAGAGGGTTAGCAAGTGCCAGGAAGTAAACGAGCGAGAGAGCAATGCCTCCTGGACCCCCTCCTGGCCTCTGCCCCGAGCATGACGTACTATGGAATGAAATACTCCCTTGGTCAGTTTGGGTCAGGTGCCTGAACTGTGTGTCCCAGCGCTGCCTGTAGCGAGACCGCGAGAGCTGGGAACGCAGCTGCAGGATCAGAAGCACAGAAAGACCTTGAATTCAGTGCAGGCATTCCCCAGCGCCAGCTGAGAACTGATCAGTGCTGCTCTCTGCATCCAGGAACGCAGCTTCCTAGCAGCCACAGTAAAGAGATTTAACTCTCTCGTGATTAACCCAGCACACAGTTCCATTTGGGTCCTGGTACAGGTAATCTCTTACAGTGCAGTAATTTCAGGTGCCATAGTATGTCTGGTGCAGATAACACTGATGTTTCAACTTTGAAATAAGCACCTGTTCCTATCTGAACTGTTACCTGTTCTGCTAATTATTTTAGTGATGGAGCCCATAGTTCTGTTTACTTTAGGAAAAACTGAGATGTAATTATCCTAAGCAAAAGAATTTGATGCATTGGAAGTGGGTGGTTGAATTAATTCCAGTATATAGATTGCAAGCTGACAGTTTGCAATCAACTTCCACATTTTTATTGTCTTCAACAATATGATGTTGCTTTTGCAGTCTAAATTCCAAATTGCTAACGATTGCAGATGTTAACAGAAGTTGTTCGTTTGAATGTAATAGAAAACGAATGTAGCAAAACAAGAAAATCTCAAAGGAGATACTTTAAAAGTAAATGAGTATTATTTGCTTTATTCATTAGCTGGTGAATATCAGCAAATTTTCAAACCTGTAGAAGAAAAAAAAGCCTTAAGTTACTTCACAGAGCTCTGAAGGCGTAAGGTGAAAGTGTGAAGGTAGAGAGCTGGTGAAAGCCAGTTACAAACTTAGAGAAAGCCCCTTGTAGAGAAGCTGAAACCTTGAGTGTGTTTGAGTACGTAGGGAAAAATTGGGCTGGCTGGCATTTGTTCATCTGAGAAACTTTCTCTTAGCCTCTGGATTTGCCTTGGCTAGGAATGCGTGATCTAATACTCGGTTACTAGCTCAGCTCCAGGTTATCCCCCTAAAAGTAGTCAGGAAAAAATAATTTTTAGCGTGTCAGACTAACCCATCTGAAGAGCAGGCTAAGTTACAGCTCAGTTGGCTAAAATCAAGCTGAACTTGTTGATTGAGCAAGGTGAGGCAGGGTGATAACCTTTGAGAGAACGTGGCTAGACGAAGAAGATCCTTCTGCAGCTAAGCAGGCCACATGTAACCTCTCTGATGCTTTCAGCCCTGGCTCTCAAAGCTCTTGACCATTAGATGGTCCAATTGCTGCACATCTGGAGATACCCAACAAGTTACTTCGTTTGCTGGAGACTCTTATAAATCCAGGGCTAGTGCAGCTAGTCCCTTTGCTAAAATTGCAAGTTTTGGGGGGCAGTACAGTGGTCGCTTAGTGAGGGGATGGCGCCTGGGTACCTATTAGAGAAGGCGCTCATCTCTGACTAGTCAACACGGGTTTGCTGGTCGGGTGTGGACTAGCTTGGACCACTGCAGCACTTCTGCTGACTCTCGAGTATTCTGGTTGTCTGGTTGGTTAAAGCAACATGACAGATTTCTCTAGAAATAACATCCGTTTGGCTAACAGTGTTGATACCTACTTAGAATGCCTTGGTTTTGTTCAGCGTGGGCATGGGCATAGATTTCTTAATTCTTTTTTTTTTTTCCAAAACCCAGGTTACTGAAGTTGTGAAACGTGCATCACTAATTTATATGATCTCTTCTTACAGGAGCGATTGTTATGGAGCGACCAAATGTAAAATGGAGTGATGTTGCTGGCCTGGAAGGTGCCAAAGAAGCACTTAAAGAAGCAGTGATCCTGCCCATCAAATTTCCGCACCTGTTTACAGGTCAGAATTACAGTGTGTGTTTGCTGTTGGCCGGCCGGGACCAGCGCTGGGGCCCGAGAACAGCGTTGTGCTGGTGTATTGGATGCTGAGCTCTTTGTGATTCATCCGATGGAAGTTGCCTGGGTAGATGTGCCTTAGAGGGGCTTCGTCAGAAAAACAGGTTCAGTCTTTGTACAGTATTTTGAAGACTGCTGATTTCTCTCTTGCAGGAAAGAGAACACCCTGGAGAGGGATTCTCCTGTTTGGACCACCAGGCACAGGAAAGTCTTACTTGGCAAAAGCTGTGGCGACAGAAGCAAACAACTCTACCTTCTTCTCAGTATCTTCCTCTGACCTTGTCTCAAAGTGGTTAGGAGAAAGTGAAAAGTAAGTTGGAGTTGCCAGAGGTCCAGGAAAACGTTGGCAAGAAGAAATCGGTAGAGAGCTAGATAAGCTGCTGTAAAGGAATTGCACTTGAGGGAAGGGTCCCGTCTTCTTAAAAACAAGCTTAAGGTGTTCCTGTGCTTTGTGCTGCAGTGCCATGTACAGACACCGCGTGCTGCGTTTTGTGCTGCTGCAGCTGGAGCTCTCTTCGGTGCCCGAGAGAGCTGTTATTTTTAAACTAGCTCAGAAAGGTGTCGGGAGCACCAGGGAGCCCATTCTGCCGGCTGAACTCAGCTGCGACTGCGCGCCGCGTCGGTCTGAAGCGTTGGGGCACTCTGCCTCTTGGCACCTCTCCGCTCGTTTGTCCCAGCAGCTGTGCTGTTAACGCGTGGCATTTCTTTGTCCATACGGAGGTGTGTCGTCTTTATCCTGATCTTAAACAGAAACCGGGAAGACATGAGAGAGTTGCAAAAATAGGTTGGAGGAGAGGAGGAGCCATGAAAGAACTTCATGGTTGCCCCTGCTAACTCTTTGTTACTATGTGGTCTGTGAAGAAGACCAGGAAGCCTGAAGGGAAATGTTGGCTGCAGCCTAGAAGTGCAGGAATCTCTCCATCTTGGCTTCCAGTGAAGGTTTCCCGAATGAGGAAGCAGCTCTGGGTTTGTTGTGCCATGTCATGATGAGAATACTCGTCAAAACCATGCTTTGATAGCTTGGAGTGCGGGACAGCTGAGCAGCTCTGTTTAAAGCTGATAGGATGAGGAATGCCATTAGGTAAAATGTTTGAACTGCAGGGTTTTTTTCCCCAAAAAGCTGGAAACCTGAAGTTGCTTTTCTTCTGTTGCAAAAGGAATACAGAACTGGAGTCCAGCTTGGCATTTCTTGTTTGACTTCATTTGAGACTGTTGCCTGAGACTTAGTGCTGGTAATAGGAGAAATTTCCCAGCATGTTCCTTTTCATTATTCCTTTTTAACTTAGTGAACTGTGTTAAAAAGATAGGGCTAGGTGGTTGGGGGTTGGTTGGTGGTGGGGTTTTTTTGGCAAACCAAATTTTCTTGTCATATGAAAAGTACTTAGAAAAGCCATATGAAACAAATGTGCATGTTATTTCTTACGAAACCTCTAGTCTGATTAGGTTACAAATGTTAAGTAAGTGAAAGCAATGCCCTTTTGAATTTGTCTGGAGTGGGGGTTTTGTATAGTCCAGGCTGTCTTGTAGAAATGGGAACAACTGGAAAGGGACTTTTTCTCGTAAAACCATGCGTGGAGTACTCCAAAACGTTTCACCTCCCTTTATGCTGGGCTATGTCACTCGGTATAGCGCAGCATCTTGGAGCTGGAAGCATGTTGTCTCTTTCAATAGCTTTATGTTCTTCTTTCTTTTAGCTTTCTCTAAAGGGAGTGACTGCATCGTAATCTTAAGTCACATGTTATTCCTGGTGTGATCATTAAGATAACCAAAGCTGTTTCCTTTTCTAAGATTAGTGAAAAACTTGTTCCAGCTTGCCAGAGAAAACAAACCTTCTATTATCTTCATTGATGAGATAGATTCTCTCTGCGGGTCAAGAAGTGAAAATGAAAGCGAGGCTGCTAGACGGATAAAAACAGAATTTCTTGTCCAAATGCAAGGTAAGTTTATGTGGGTTTTAGAATCAGTCTTAAGTACCTGAAGGGGCCTACAAGAAATCGGGGAGGAGTGGGTTGGGGTCTTTTTACAAGGGCCTGTAGTGACAGGACCAGGGGGAACAGGGTTAAATTGAAAGTGGGGAGGTTTAGATGAGCTATCAGGAAGAAGTTCTTCACAGAGAGGGTGGTGAAGCACTGGAACCGGTTGCCCAGAGAAGCTGTGGATGCCCCATCCCTGGGAGTGTTCAAGGCCAGGCTGGATGAGGCTTTGAGCAACCTGGTCTAGTGGAAGGTGTCCCTGCCCATGGCAGGGGGGTTGGAACTAGATGATCTTTAAGGTCCCTTCCAACCCAAACCATTCTGTGGTTCTCATTAAGATCAGTATTTTAAGCATAGCTTGCATGAGCACACTAAAAAGATTTGCAGTTCCACCGCCTTAAATTTTGATGACATTTGAAAACAGCCTGTGTTTATCATCTAAGTGGTGAAATGATTTCTGCCCTGATACAGGTGTTGGTGTTGACAATGAAGGAATCTTGGTCCTAGGAGCAACGAACATACCCTGGGTTTTGGATTCTGCTATCAGGAGAAGGTATGGTGGCGCGTCTACGCGGTGTGAAACTTGCAACCGTTGCGAGGGTTCGGTCTGAGACTGCTTGAGGGAGCGATCCGGCTCATGTTTGCAGATGTGGCTGAAGTTCTGCAACTCCATGAGATGGACTGAGCCAAACCAAACCCCTTGCCCCTTTGAAGAGGCAGGTTGCTCACTGTTAACACTGGCCTTTCAGTTTGTTTGGTGTCTTGGCTAGCTTATTGTGCTTGAGCAAGCAGAAAGCGATTCTGCTTTCTTATTGGCTGGTTTTCTGGTGACTCTGTGGCACAAGTTACAAAATATGCATCTCAGAAGGGCAAGATAGGGTAGAACTTTCCTTTTTTCAGCTGTTAACACTGTTGAATAGCTTTTACGTTACACAGAAACACTGTATTTTTCTACTGCTTGGGCATAATTCGTCATCTTTTCAGTGCATGTTTTACCTGCTTTTTTTTTTTGTAGATTAGTGGGCTTTGATCCCTGTAGCTGATTAGCTGGGTCTTCATTTGAGCTGCAGAGCCACAGAGGGCAAATACAGCTGCGTGACAGTACGATTACGTTGTGATGAGGGCACAGCTTCCGTAATGGTCATTTGTGTAGGCTAAAGAAGGTGACCTCTGTGACTGTCACTGACTTCCATACTTCATTCAGGCTGGTCAGGTGACCTCTACAAGTCACTTCCAACCTTTATGACTCTAGTTTTGTGTGAGACGGATTTAGGGGTGAACGTGTTGCTTAAAATTTCAAGTCATTCCTGAAATACCAAACAGACGAGGTCCAGGAGGAGGCTGTGAAAATGGATCAGAGGGCAGGAGCACAGGCTGAGAGAGTTGGAGTTATTCAGCCTGGAGAACAGAAGGCTCCAGTGCGACCTGATTACAGCCTTTCTGTATATAAAGGGGGCTTACAGGACAGATTTGGGGGGGTGTTTGGTTTGGTTTTGATTTTTTTGAGGGATGTGTGTTGGTGGTTTGGGTTGGGTTTTTTGTTTGGTCATTTTTTTACTGAGATCAGTAGCGACAGGCCAAGGGGTAACAGTGTTAAACTGAAAAAGGGTATGTTTAGACTGGACACAAGGATGAAATGTTTTTTGGTCAGGTGATGAGACACTGGAACAAGCTGCCCAGACAAGTTGTGGCTGTCCCATCACTGAGACATCCCAAGTTCGAGGCCAGGCTGGATGGGGCTTTGAGCAGCCTGATCTGGTGGAAGAGGTCCCTGCCCACGGCAGGGGGGTTGGCCTGTGTGACCTTTAAAGGTCCCACACACCCCAAACCATTCTCTGATTCTGTGCATTGTAAAAGAGTCGCTCTCCAACTCTCGTCCATAAGACCTAAAGGAACTCGTACAACACGGGCAGTAATAAAATAATTTTTTCCTGGATTTGGCCCACTTTGTCATGTATATCAAAGTAATTGTGTTCTGCGGAATTTGGAGTCTTTCTTACCGTGGTGGTGGGAGGTAACCCCTGCTGTGCAAACAGATGCTGCTTCAGATGAAGAACTGCAGTTATCAATGTTTTCCACTGACAGCTCTGTTGAGAATATGACTTCAAATGCGCTTCCAACCGTGAAGTTTTCTTTAACGTAGTTGGGGAGTGTAGTGTGTCAGCTTGTTGTCAGGCAGTTCTTTCTTTGGGTGTAAAAACTGTTCAAATACAATTCAACATCCAAAGAATTTTTCCCCTCCGTTTTGTTGGTTTGGGTTTTTTTCTTTTTCCTTTTAAAACACAAACTCTGCTGGAGAGAATCTGGAAAAAACTTCAGTCTGAAGAGATCTTTTCATGACAGCAGTTGTTGCGTTCTGGATGTTAGCTTGTGCTAGCCACGGTATTATTTATGAGAGCGGGTGGAGGAATATTAGCCTTAGATTTTTTTTTTTTTTTTTTTTTAGAAAAGGCTTATAATACTGAAACTGCTTCTTTCTAATATTGTTAGGAATGAACTATATTCGTATTTGCATGAGCTTCTTTCCGCTGTGCACCTGCATGAGCTAGCATCTGTGGAACCTTCTGGTTTTTTCTTTTCTAAACCAGGTTTGAGAAGCGTATTTATATTCCTTTACCTGAAGACCATGCCAGGGCTGCAATGTTCAAACTTCACCTTGGGTCAACTCCCAACGTCCTAACGGAATCAGATTATCGAGAGCTTGGAAAGAGAACTGACGGCTATTCCGGTGCAGATATAAGCATCATTGTACGTGATGCGCTGATGCAGCCTGTTAGAAAAGTGCAATCAGCTACTCACTTTAAAAAAGTAAGTAGGAAGCAAAAATTTCCGAGTTTCTTCATCTCTGAGAACTGCCTTCATTTGAAAACTTGAATTTGGTTTTGGGTAACACTGCGTGCTTTTGAATGTCCTTTTGTATCAACGGGGGGAGAACTTGGGTATTCTCCCTCTTCCCATCCTTCCCCCCGCCAGTCCCACCCTAAGTCTGATGGAGCTCGTTTCTGGGTGTTCATGCTGTGTAATCCAAGCTCTGATGACTCTTCGTGTCTCTGGTTAGCGTTAAGAGCATTCCGTGTGAAGCTTGACTGAAAAGGGAATGTTGCAGGGGTGCTCTTATGTGACTTTTCATGGGTTTTCTAGAATGTTTAAATAAATGTATCATCCACATGGGAACAGAGGGATTATAATTATGCATGTTCTGCTCACTTGGCATATTTTTCGAACTGAAAAATTAAGGTTCGTGTAAAGTTGCGGTAAAAACATTGAATCAGTGTTACTTGTGACAGTAGCAAAGACGCACGACAGCTCAGCAAGGTCTGTTTGGTTGTTTGGGCAGCGTGCAGCATCCATAGGATGTAACGGGAAACGAGTTTGCACTTGGGTGTGCTCAAGGGAGACTACTGCAACTGCGTTGTTGGGCCTGTCTTGCAGTTACCTCTGCATGCTGTGCACAGAATTAAGAAACACTTCTTCTGAGCGCTCGGAACTCGGAAACTTTACCTGACAAAGAACCAGCTGGAGTTCTTCAGCACTAGTCTGAATCCATTAAATCTGGGAGTGCTTTTTTTTCCCCTCAGGGAGAGCCTGCACATACGGGTCTTGTTCAGTCAAATTAATTTTTCTCTATAAACTGTTAAACTCTTCAATGAAAAAAAAAAATGTGATATCACCAATGGTAAACTGTCTGTTAAAATGGTGTTTTTCCTGTGTAGCATTTTTTTTTACAGTAGAACCAGGCTAAAAGTATTTTTTGCTTACATTTTTACTGCGAAGTTCTTAATTTTTTTTTAATTTTATTTTTTTTACAAAAAATCATGTGGCTCGGATGAAGGTGGGTCAAGGCTTTTCTGCAGAGGTTTGTTGCTGCTGTAAAGGGAAACTTTCAGCTGTTGCTCCTTAAGAGTAGGCGAGGGGTTGGGCAAGGTGGGAAGAACTGCAGATGGTGAGCGGTCAAGAGGTAGGCACTGTGTAACTTGCGTTGGCAGCAGTTGTCTGTCATCTCGGCCACGATGACAGTTTTTTAACCGCTGACTCAGCCTGACATAAAATGGCTAAGGGCCCTAAACTGAACAGCTACAGTTATTTCTGAATTGAAGATAGGCTCTTTTTACCCATGTAGTGTCCTACACGGAACACACTCAGCTTAAGACTCGAAAAGAAAGGAACACTTAAATCCAGTATGGGGCAGAATGAGAGGGCTACGTACATTTCCAGGGTCTGCGCTGAGGAAACCTTTGTCAGCTCTGTTGTTACTGAAAGAAACCTACAGCGTGTCGTTTGGGGACGGGAACAAACTAGCAAACACATTTTAAAGAGTTTTTGAGGAGCTTTTCCCAGTTTATAAACACGACGAGTATTTTGAAACCCTGCTTTGGTCAGTTTCTTCTGGAGGCAGCTCAGCAGTAAGGCTGGTGTGAGCTGTATTTGTTTAAAAATAAGCAGCTGTTCTCATATATCAAGGACTTTCTAGATGCTTCCTTCCCTTAAGCAGTGATGCCTGAAGTATTTATCTATTGTTGACTTTAAGTGACAATGACATTTCTGGCTAAAGAGCTGTTACATTTTAACCTCTCCTCCAAACTCTGAAGAAGCTGAGGCACGTCTCGGACTAGGGCGGAGCAGTGAAATAACCTCGGTTGTCACAGTTTGCAGAGCACCCCAAAAGCAGTTCTCGCCTCTTATCTCCTTTTGCCCCCCAAAAAAGGGAGGAGAACAACCCCACTGCAGTACTGTGAGGGCTCTGACATGAGCCGAGTTGATTCCACTTGTACTGTTAGGGAATCGCATCCAGTTAAAGTACTATTTTTATAAGCAGAGCTTTAGCTTTATTAATTATTTGCATCGTTACAGACAACTTGCCCCAGTTTAGCAGCGCTTTCCTC
The DNA here is from genome assembly GCF_000690775.1 of Eurypyga helias. Classification (NCBI taxonomy): domain Eukaryota; kingdom Metazoa; phylum Chordata; class Aves; order Eurypygiformes; family Eurypygidae; genus Eurypyga; species Eurypyga helias. The sequence continues at coordinate 16,996 of NW_010266335.1, forward strand.
AGTTCTGACTAATTCATCGCACGCCATTCCTTGCTGCCTGACAACGCAGGCTTCTCGGGGTGCACTGTGCATCAGCGCTCTGCGGCATCGTGCTCCGAATGCGGTTTTTGGCTGTTAAAAGGAGCCAGTTAGCGTGCTGTCCTTCGGCCTTCGCCTAAGCTCTGAGGTCGTGTGGATGCGGGGCGATGCTTCGGGTGACAGCGGAGGAAGGCAAAACGACGGGTCCCAGATAACGAGCTGCAGAAAAGGAACAGACACGAGGCGCAGCTTTTTTGGGGTGTGTCCGTGGAAGGAAAGGCTGGTTTCTGTTTTCCCACTAGATGGCCCTGCTTCCTACCGCGTGCTCCTGAGTTGGCGTCGGAAAGGGCACTGGGAACTCCACCATAGGGCATGTCAAAGATGAAAAAGCCACCTCTACCTTCCTAGCGTGACGGGTGCTCAAGGATAACTATGGAAAAGTTTTTTAGGAAGCTGCTAACCAGCGATGAATGAATTCCCAAGCTGACCAGGGCCTAGAATGGGTTGTCTTCTCCAACTACATTTCCTGGCACGTTTTCCACAAAAATCCTCAACCTTAGCAGGAAGCAGCTCCTGGGATTTGACCTGATAGTTTAAGTGTTTGGCTCCAGCTGCGTGTTTTCACAGTGAGTGACGCCAGTACACCTGCACGTTTCCCTCTCATGGGATGTGGGTTCGCAGCGAGTGGGACACCTGCGTTACACTCGAGGAACTTCTTCGTCTGAAGATGCTGTTCGGCTTCTGGGTTTTGTCTCTAAAATTACAACTCTTGTAAACTGAGTATTTTCTTGTTTTCTTTAGGTAAAAGGACCATCGGTGTCTAATCCAAATACGATGGTAGACTTGTTCACCCCTTGCTCTCCAGGTGATCCTGAAGCCATAGAAATGACATGGATGGAGGTTCCAGGTGATAAATTACTGGAACCTCAAGTTTCCATGGTAGGTATTCTTTTGCAGCTTTTTCTTTCTTGCTTCGCAGAACTCTGAAAAGGCTTTTAAGGTAAAGACTTTTTTTTTTCCCCCCAAATAGTTATGCAAGGCAATTGGTTGAGTTCTTTGTTTTCAGAAATGCTGGACATAGGAGATGACATCTGAATTCCCAACATAAGTGTTACAGGAAGGCATGCTTGTGAAAAAGCCAGCCCTCCATCCCTGATAAGCATTTCTTTCTTATTGTTCTTGCCTGCTGGCAGCAGCTGCTGTCCTTTCATCCGTAGACAGCCTCTGGCTCTTCCACCGTTCTTCCAGTTGTCTCTTACTAATTTAAAACCTTTGGAATCCCTGCCCCATGATAGGCTTTGTTCCCATCGCTCTGTAGCATTAACACTGATACTGGGAAATGGGAAGTTATATTCAGTGTAATTTGGGAAGTGTTGTGCCATAGGTAAATATTGCACACGGAACAAAGGCAAGCGTAAACAGTAAAATGTAAAAAGGTGGTGGATGTAACGGTAGGTTTGGTTAAACTTCATCAGGTGATACAGCTTTCAGCTGTTTTCTTTGTGCGTATTGAAATTCTCGCTTTGGTCTAGGGAGTAAAATATGTTATTTTAAGACAAATTTAAATTTTAGTTCACGGGCTTAAAAATTAAAAAAAACCCAACAAACCCACCACTTCTGGGTAATCGTTCTGTATTTTTTCCCCCAAGAGCAAGAAAAGAAGATGCTGAATTTAAGTACAGTGTTTGAGGGAAGGACTTGCTGTCAGATCTGTGCCGCTGCCAGTCTTGTGTGCCAACAGTGCTGTGATGGATGAGAGAAATCAGTGCGTGTCGTGGGAATCGCAGACCTCCAAAACACTCTGTACCTCTCAAACCGCTTTGTAAACGCAACTGTCGCTGGGTTCCAGAAAACAACTTTCTGTGCACGCTCCTCCCTGCGTGGTCCGAGTGGGTTTTTAACCAGGCTTTCCCAGCGTTAACCGGAACAGTTCCCTCTGTGCTCCCAATGGTGCCTGCGCTCTCACGCGCTGTAGTTGCACCGGGGGCTGTTTCAGTGTCCAAAATCAGGTCTTGTCCTTAAAAAGATCAGGCTTTAATTCTTTCCAAGCACGGCATCTCTGATCTGACGAGACAAATCTCAGGTGTGGAAAATCATGACGGTAACTTTTGGTTTTACCTGTAAATCTGTAGTAATACAAGGTGTTGGGCATCTACTTATTTTCAGTTGCCTTTGACTAGGACTTGCTGGGGTTTTTTTGCCCCTTTTTATTCACAGGGTGTTGTAACTGCTGCTTTCAGCTTCATAGGCCTGTGATTTTTCTGAATTCCATTTTTTAGTACCTAAATATTTATCTAGGAAACTGACGGAAGAGACAGAAATCACTCGTCATGAACACTAAAACTCTGCTAGAGATTAATGGCAAACTCCTGTGTTGCTGGACTTTGAAGAGCATGTGGCAACATCTGATTAGTTTCCAGTTTAAACTGCTGTAGTTTAAGATGAGTTGAAAATAGTAACTGGAAAAAAAAAAAGGAAGTTCAGTTCTTTTCAGTCCAACGAGATGAATAAAACATGTTGAATGGATGAGTGGCTTAAACCTAAACCTGAGGGGGTGGTTTCGTTATTAGCAAACTCACCGCGCTTTGTCTTCACGGAGTTAAAATGCTGCCTCTGTGCAGACATGTTGAGGCTGACTTAAAGTTTTGTGTAAATAGGAGTTCTGTGGTCATCTTGGGTTGGTTTTTGTTGGGTTTTTTTAATGCATAATTGCCTTGGCAGCAAGATTGTTAGGAATGGTGCTATACTTGTTTCTGAAAACACTTGTTTTCTTTTTCCCCCGACAGGCCGACATGCTCAGGTCGCTAGCTAGCACAAAACCAACAGTTAATGAACAGGACTTGGAGAAATTAAAGAAGTTTACAGAAGACTTTGGTCAGGAAGGCTAAACCAAAGATACACAGTGGAGCATTAGAACTCTTTTTGCTTTCTCAAGTATTCTTGTGTCTTCGCTGATGGCACTTCAAATAAATGCCAATAAAATCACTCCTTTCTTACTTTGCAGAAGGAACAGAAGATACCTTGGCAAAGACCTGTAAGCTTTTGTATTGTATTGTTTTCCTCAGATGTCTATTAAATGTCTTCTATTGAAAAAAAATAATATGTGATACGATTTTAGGGGGAGACAACAAAGTGATGTGGTAACGTCTATTAAATGCTAGAAAACTTTAAATGATTAGTTCAAATTTTAGGTATCATATTAGACCTGGGTACAAGTGAGTTTTAAACTCCCAGTAGGCTCAAAAAAAGCCCCTTTTTTGAGGGGTGGAAGAGAACGTGTTTGTCGGGTGTTTTCGGTATCAGTCAATCAGCCTACATATTAATTGCTCTCATTTAATTTAGAGAAATGCAACAAAATTTGCTAATCAAGCATATACTGCAAGCGTGGGTCGGCTGTCAGAGCGAGGATACCTGCACGGGCCAGTACTTCGTTTAAAGACTGATGGAACCGGTATTTGGCTCGTTCTGCTGTGCTGCGTTGTTAAATTTTGCCTTAAAGAGCAAGCTTTCGGTTGTAACTCTTCACTAGCTGATACGCACGTGTCGCAGCGCAAGTTAGCAGAAGTTTGTTAAATGCAAGGAACTTGGACAGTGTTTTGCTGACTGTTGGGTTTCTTTTTGTAATTTGGATTTACTTTCTGCAGGAGTTAGACTAAATAATTTCTTACAAAAGCATTAGTGATATCCTGTAAGATTCCACGCGTCGGGGCTGGCAAGGTATAGGTAGTCTTTGGGGAACGTACGGGGAGGTGTTCTGGGAAACAGTGCCCTTTCACACACGGGGAAGATGCTTTAGCCACAGACCCTGTGGTACATCAACTCAGAACCCTACTGATAGCTGTTGTGTGTAGGTCACCCCAGTTCAGTGCCTGAACCCTGAGAGAAGGCTGGCACGTTCGTGCAGAAGCAGCACCTCCCCTCATCTTTCTCTGAAGAGCTAGGTGTTGAGGTGTGCCTGAACGTGACCCACAACACCGCGCCGTCGACGCCGAGTCCGTGCCTTGTAAGCTTGCACCGGCTGCAGATAGGAAACGCCATTCGGATACCCGGAATGCCGTAGGTCCTGTTCCCGTCGTGCGACACTGTCCCGCACACGCTTCTTTAACGCGCGTTAGAAGAAATTTGCACATTTTGTGTGTTGTACGTACGCACGCACATACGCGGCCGACTTTTGAGGGGGTTTGCTTTAACACGCATTAGAAGAAATTTGCACATTCTGTGTGTTGTACGCACGCACGCACACACACACGCGGCCGACTTTTGAGGGGGTTTGGTTGCCTCTGCGTACGTATGTTGTGTACTTCGTAACTCCTGGGATGGGTGAAACTCGCTGTAATTCGTCCAAGTAAAATGTTGCAGTACAACATCAGCTATGTTCTTCGAGTGTTTCTTCAGTGTTGGTTCAAGATTTTACTGCTTGATATTTTACTCTTTTTTTTTTTTTTCAGACTTCTGTTACTGTTTAACAGCTCCACAAAATATTTCGTTAGAAGGTCTTTGACCTGCAAGTTGCTGAGATTTTTTTTCCTGTTTGTTTTGTTTACCAGCACGGTGAAACGTTCTTTCCGGGACGGTTCAGTTACAGCTTTACCTTTGTCTCACGCTGGGACGTGCAAACGTGAAATCGGCCGATGGCAAATCTCTTTGTGGGCCTTGTGGCGGAAGTGGCAGCGTAGGCGCGGGCAACCGTGGTTGGTGACCTTAATCCTCGTTTGCAACAGGGTTGATTTCTCTTGGTTGCCTCCTGTGAACGCTTTAGAAGTGAGCCACGTGCTGGCAGGGCGCAGCCTCGGAGGTCTGAAGCTACTGCCTGAAGTGCTGGTCTCTTGACCTTTTTAAAACAAAAGTCCAAAAGTCCTTACCGCCATCTTCAAATTCTCAGGAATGGGTTTTTTTTTTTGTGGTAGGATGATTTCTCCTCTGGTGTTCCATCAGCTCAACTGTGTGATCCCTTATCTTTACTGTAGAAAAGTATACTGTACGTTTTTAAACTCCCATCTTGCTGCTTGCTCAGCTGCGGGATGACATCTGTTACAGAAGCGTTAACGTTTGATGTTTAAAGATGGTTTTAGAAATACATTCCCAATAAACATCGCTGCTTAGAATGGCAGCTGCAAGGACAACTTTTTGGTCTGCTGTCTTTGTAAAATGGCAAGAAATTAATATATTTCACAGAGCTTCCTAGAGAAATTATTCCCAGAACAGATGATACCCAGATGGGGGGTGTGTGGCTGCAAAATCCCTCTTCAGTCTTCAGTGGTAATCGAAAAAAAATTCATGAAAGGTACAATTTGCTTTACACAATCAAAACCTCTGTAAATACCGGATAAATTAGTAGTACATTTTTCATAAAGTCTGATGTATGACTCATCTTTGGCTAGTTTGCTTACACTTTTTTTTTCTTGTGTTACTGCTTGCTCTGACTGCAGTCCCAAAAAATGGCATTTTCTTTCCTTCCTGTGGGTGAAATAGTCTTTTGATTAAATCAGTTGCATATACGCTTGTTGTGCTTTCCACAGACCGCTCTCTATTAGCATTAAATGTTGGATTTCCTGTTACTTGTGGTGCACATCTCAGTGCGTAGACTCGTAGGGTTAGAAAAGCTCATTAAATTAACTTGTGCTACCTTTCTTTTTCTTCTCCCACGTTGGCTGACCTAAAATTCCAGAGTCTTGTTTCTTCCCAGATTTAGCTGCCGGCTTTGTTATTCTCTTGGGCAACGAAAACGTACAGACCTCCTTTAAGTTTTCTGTTCGATCGGGTTTGTTTCTTTCAAATTACCTGCTGGTTTTTGAATATGCTCTTGTTTTACTTCGTGGAGCAGGGAGAGGTGTAGCCGAGGCAGGTACCGTGAATCGGCTCGTGCTCACGCTCCTGTCTCTCAGGGGTCTCTGATCGTAGTCTGCCCTTTTTTGTCAACTGAAGCAAAAAAAGCTGCTGAATGTTCTCCCATCAGACATCTCGATCTACATTTTGTGTTTATGTAGTCTTCCTAACAACAAATTCTGATACTTTTTTTTCATGTTATTTCCGAGGACTGTCTTGGCAGGAAGCTTTCTAATAGCTCTGGATTTGTCAGACCACGCAGGAATGTCTTTATTTTGCTGTTTGCTCCTTCCTTCCCCCAGAATGACAAGCTTGGTTCATGACTGGTTTCCACACATGTTTTTGGCCTTAACCAGGTTCATCCCAGTAATCACGGTTGACTTAAAGTAAACTACGTAAGTTTTACTTACGTAAACTACGGCAGGAACTTGGTGGGCTGTTCCCTACTGTGCTGCTTTCCCAACAGACAGTTAATTCTCATCCAAACACTCTGCCTTTCCTTCTCGAGCGGGTCGCTTTCATTGTGGTTCGTGTGGCGCAGCTCCAGTGCTTTCCTCTTGTTTTTCTTCAGCTTTTTTATTAGGATTTTAATCTAGTGATTTTAGTCTGCAAATCCTCTGTCGTCATAATTAGCTGTGTAAAAACTCTTAATTGTTCATTCGTCCTCTGTCCTGGCATTTGCGTACTGACAGCCCAGGTATTAGATAAGATTGTGCTGTTATTTTTCTTTTGGTCCCTGTGACCTAATTACAATTCTCCCTCCCTGCCTCTGCAAACACACACACACGCCCTTCTGATGGTGGCTTTTTGACTAGGTCACTGTTTTGTGCCATTTTCTGTTTACACGCCTTTGCATCCTTCATCCTACCCAAGAGGCTCCAACTCGATGAATGAAGGCTCGCTCAAGGATACTTCTCCATCGCATCAGCTCGGCGTTTGAGGACACCGGAGTCCATCTGTCCGTGACATCTGTGCACGGCACCTGCCATGTGAACAACCTGCTAGCCTTTTGCCGAAATACTTGACATTTTAGGGCTCGTTTGTTTGGACTTCTCAGCCATTCGGCATGAAAACAAAATACGGTGTCCTGTCAGCAGCATAGCGGGAGGCAGGTTCCCTTCCGAAAAGGCTTCGGTGGTGTTTTGAGGCATCTCCAGGAAATAAGTCACCAACACCTGAGCACAGGCCCGATGTCGATAACAGAGCCCGGGTTTTCTTTCCTGTTTGTTGACCCTACCACCAGGCACCGTGCCATGAATGGGCAAGACCTGCTTTTGCTTGCCTTCCCTCCTCATCTGCTGCCTCAGCTAATTTAAATCTAAGCTATTCAAGGCAGGGACTTTGCTTTCAAACACGCTCAGTGTCACATGCATTCTATAAACCATAAACAGTAATTTCCTCTGACTCACTCTGCTGCCGGCCGATGACTATCCACAGGTAATGCGTTACAGAAATCTCAGCTGGAGTAGTTGCCTTCTCCTACTGCTCCATCCAGGTCTCAGCCCTCGCGAGCCAGCCAGGTGAGGGACTGAGAAGCTATAAATATCACCGTCTCGTGCAGATAAGAGTGGTGAATGGGCGCTGTTACAGCTGTGACTTGGGCTCTGGAAGGGTCAAGTGAATCGTTTGCCCAGTAGAAAGCTGGGAACAAATTAAAACTATATGAATTCAAATGCTCATTTCTCCTTCTTCCTCTCCTTGAAGGCTGGAACCTACGCTGGAGCTTGGCCTTTTTTTGGGGATACGATGTTAGAAAATGTGGAAAAATAGCTGTTTGTTTTCAAATGTGCCATTTAAAATGCCGGTTGAAATGCTCATGCGCTTGCCCAGCTGAGCATAAGCTCACTTGGACTTTTAATGATGTTTTAATGAATTAATCGGAGCTGTGAATTGCTCTGTACGCAACAGGACAGCAAAGTAATTACTGCTTTTGTTTCATCTCTACACCTGCTCTTGTTTTGGTGCAGACTTGTGTGCTCACGTCCAGCCTCGCTCGCTCTCTGTAATTCAAAAAGGTTCCCTGTTTTGGTTGGTTTGTTCCCTGCCCAAAAACATCGTGCCCACGATGCGCGTGTCCACCGTCAGTGGTGCCGCTCTCCCTGGGCGTTCCGAGGCTCCGCGCGGGCTGAATGCGCCTCCAGAGGCGTTTGCGGGCGGAGGCACCGGGCTGTAGCTGACCGAGGGGTGACCAAGGGCAGCGATGATGATGCTCTGGCCAGGTTCCTACGGGGTTTTGCCCCAGCTGTCGGCTGTGCAAAGTGGTTTCCGCAGGCTCGGC
>NW_010266335.1:25135-33141 GCF_000690775.1 Eurypyga helias
GGCCTTCTTTTGAGGAAAGCGTCCCCGTTGCACCACACGGGATACTGCAAACGCACGGTGCTTCTCGGAAGACGAGAGAGGTTTTGATCGGACTTCTCCTTTGATGTGGAATGTTAATTGGCAATCTATGCCTGCCTCTTCCCTGCTGCTTTTGAGTAGTATTCACTTCTTTGTTGTTCTAATTTTGGTTTCTTTTAGTCTGACTTACCCTCTGTCCTTCACACCTTTTTTTTTTTCCCTCAAACGGAAGGAAAGGCACCGATTCCTTTTTAAAACCTATTTCAAAGCTCCTGATGTTCCTGTTTCTCCAGTGTTCATACCAAGTCAAGCTTATATGCAGCAAAGCAAAAAGCTGTCAGAGTGTCTCTAATGTCCCCTTTCCCTTCAAAGCAACAGGGCATGTCCGTAGGTGCTGTCCTTTCCCTGGCCGACAGCAGGGTGGCAATCACAGAGTCACAGAATGGTTTGGGTTGGAAGGGACCTTAAAGACCATCTAGTTCCAACCCCCCTGCCATGGGCAGGGACACCTTCCACTAGACCAGGTTGCTCAAAGCCTCATCCAGCCTGGCCTTGAACACTTCCAGGGATGGGGCATCCACAGCTTCTCTGGGCAACCTGTTCCAGTGCCTCACCACCCTCTCCGGGAAGAACTTCTTCCTGATACCCAGTGTAAATGGGCTGTGCTGTTAGAGAATGGAGACGGACTTGCCGGAGTGCAAGCAACTCCGATACATCTGTTAGCAACGCAAGGGGTAGAAGCGTCCAAAAGTGGAAACTTCCATGTTTTCCACAAGCTATTTTGCGCTCATCGGTTGGCTTAGAAGAGGACTGAGCTACGTACAAGACATCTCCATTTCCACTGCATAACAGCAGCTCCTCTACAGCGCAAGCCAAAGATAATTGACCGAGGGCTGATAACGAGGGCAGATGTTGCGTAATCGCATCAGAGAAATAAACACCAGCCTCTTGCCAGTGCTGTGGATATCCAGTGCATTACCTGGAAGTGGAAACGGACTTAATTGGTCTTAAAAGTTTGAGCTAACAAAGTTCTCGGATTTGCTGTGGAAGAGAACCTGGCAGGAACCCGGAGGAGGTGATTTCAGTTCTTCCAGTACCTTTAAGAATGACGCAACAGAGCAGAGAGCAATGGGAGAGTATGGAGTTCTCCTGGGGAAGGGCAGGCAGCTCTAGAAACACAAAATATTGTCAGTGGGAGGCACAAAACTCTCCAGAGCAAGGCGGTGAACTTGACAAGCACAGAGACTGCCCCGAGCTCATCAGCCACAAAAGGTAAGCTTGTAAGAAACCAGAGGCCTACCCAGAAAACGCATCGTTGACCGGACCTTTTGTAGCGCAACGGAGTTTGCGTGAACGTGTGCGCAGTAGGCGTGGCTTGACTGAATGACTTGGGGAGGTACAACTGGTAGCTTAATCCCAAAACAGAGCAAACTCATCAAAGTTTAGGACCTGTTAATTTTTAAAGATTACCCTGAGCTACATGTTTCCAAAGGCATGGTATGAAGCACAAAATTACTATGCCTGTTTGGGGAAAAAACATCAGCAGCAGCTTGAGCGGGAGCAACTTCGCCCCCAGCTGCTGAGCAGAAATCAAGCGAAAGAAATAGGCGAGAAGTTACCAGAAGTGCAAGTTCAAAACCGCTCCCTACCTGGCTAAACAGCGAAAGCATTCATGAAAATTCATATCCAGGAAGGTAACAGTGACAGCTTCTGAGGAAAGGCAAAACAGGATACCAACATTGCTCAGGCAGTAATTTCTGGATGACAACAGAAAACAGCCAGGACAGGCATCCTCCCTTGGCTGCCTGCCTAGAATGAGGATCTGAAAACCCAAAATCACAGAGTGACCAAGGAGCTGATTTCTCCACAGATGAAATCCTGGACTACAGCTGTCTCTGTCACTGTATCACACCTGAGCTCAGAGATGGTAACTGCCAGCTGCAGCAGCTGTGCCTCTCCTGGATAGGCAGGGAGAACCCTGGTAATCCCCACCTTACTGTTCTCGGGGAGGGGGTGGTATTACGATACCCATAGGCACTGCAGGTCTGTTAAACCAGTGGTCAGTGGGGTTTCTTAGGGCTGCGAGACCCTTCCCTTTCTGTCATTATCCAGTTTTCCAGTGGGAGGTAGGTGCCACTCCACAGTAAACACAGCACTGCTGCCTTCTCTTCCATCCCCCTGAATCATAGAATTGTTTGAGTTGGAAGGGACCTTAAAGATCATCTAGTTCCAACCCCCCCCTGAAGCATAGATTCGCTGTCAAAGCACAACTTCTCCCCTCCCTCCGGACGGCACATCCTTGCTTTATGCACTCAGCAGTTCAGCTCTTCCCTAGGACACCGGGGAAAGGGGGCGGCTGCCACCAGGATGAAGAAAGGATTTACAGCATCCGAGTTCACTGCCAAAAGAGAAGCACTGAGAAGCGGAAAGTTGTGGGGGGAAGGCATGGAAAGCCAAAGCAACTCCAGAAAAGACATGCGTCACGCCTTGAAATACTGTTACGGTAAGAATGACCCTACAGACCAATTTTAGGTTGAAAAACTTCAAAACACAAGGACTAAGCTTTCCGCAATAAAGACAAGAGCATGTCCGCTATTAGAAAATCCCTTTTTATTAGGAATCAAACCATTCTCTTACCCAGCATTCAAGGTAGAGTAAGTAGTGAAGAAAATCATACTTACTGCAGCTGAAAGGAAGGAGATTTTGGTGGAAGCACCATTTCTGAGACTGTAAGAACAATCGACAACAGGTGCTCTCCTGTCAAGAAATGAAGCGTACGTCCCTGTGGGAAAAGCCGGCGTTTGCTTCTTACAGACACTTAAAAAGTTTTAGCACTGAGACTCACAACATGAAGGCCATCCATCGCTCATCCCCTCCTGCGCCCGCCACCGCCTGCTTTCGGCAGTGCTTGCTTCCGTGCGTCTGCCGTGCCGCCTGAGGAGAGGGTGATGTACTCAGGGGGATCCTGCTCTGGCAGGAGATTCACAGAGTGGAAGGGGTTGGGAAGGGATCTCGGGAGATCCCTTCCACTCTGTGAATCTGTGAGAGGGAGGCCGCTCGGCCTTCTCTTCCTACCCACAATCCACCACACCCCTAGCAATATTTAGCAACTTAAAGGAGTCTCTTAGGTCCAAGCGTGACCGGAAAATTGTTCCGGTCTGAAGTCTGGTTAACAAATGAAAAGGAACACGGATACTCAATGAAATTCAAGATCATCTTGGTTCCAAGTTCAATTTATGCCTTTTTAAGTTAGACAGGAGAGATCTCCTCTTACTACTGGATTGTCATTAATTTCATTTCAGGAGGTCTATTGCTCAATATGCAAAATATCAGCAAAGTTATTTCTTCGGCATAAAATGAAAAAGAAATTAATTATTAAAAAATAATTATTCACAATTTATAAGTGGTTAATTTTGGACAGTTTTACCTTTTTTAGTGAACAACTCTGGCAAACACATTAGACATTTAAATAACCTTGAAGAACAGCGGGAAGACAAAAATCTGATTTAAACGGTGCTTTCAGCATTCTTGTTTCCAGTGCTTTCATCCCAAACCAGCTGCAGAAGCCTTGGAAAACCAGCTCGGCTGTTGGGGTATACCTGTGTGCGTCACCTGCTTCTGTGCCACCACGGGATCAGGCACCACCACCTCCTCTGCTCCCGGCAGGCAGCCGTGATTTTGAGCCCGGGGTGCCTGGGACACCGCCCGCCTGCCTGCTGGCAACCTCAGGGAGTGATTCCACAGGAGCCCCTGGGCCATCAGCCCTGCCCGTGTTCATCGTGATAAGGGAACGCTGAGTAGCTGGAGGCTGCGAATGTGCTGGGATCCGTTCCTGCTGCAAGCAAGCACCACTGAGTACGGCAGCACTGGAATCTCCTTCTAGGAATACCCACAAGATCTGCCCGACGGCTCTCCGGCTGAGAGGACACCTAGGCAGTGTATTCTGGCCCAGGTACTACTCTGGGAGACGTTTCACCCTGCACCACAAGGACAACTTTATGATCCCTCACCAGCACGATGGCCAGTATGCAAGCTGTTGTGCAGCTACAGGGGGGCTGTTTAATGTTTGGACACTGTGTTGTCTGCACAGCCCAGCAGACAACAGGGTGTGATACGTATTTCAGTCACACTACTTTAGTCACCACCATATCCAGGCCATCAGCTCTCTCCTCTTTCCCAAGTATCCTCTACAGACAACTGCCAGGGACAAACAGGATGTTGGATCCTTTCCTGAACAAGTACAGCAGCTCTTATGTTCCTATTAGCCAGTCTTCTCCAAGAGATAAGGGATGAAGAAAGTTGGTTAACAGGAACCCCCCATCCAGGACACAGTTGTTCTAAAACCTGGAGTTTCACTGGAGTCCCAGAATTACTAACAGGGCTCTAACCCCTGGCAACAATTAGTGCTCATTTCATAAGCATGCTGCTGGATGCCAGATCTATGCTCATTACAAAAAAAGGGGGAGCGTTGGAAAAGAAAGCAAGTTAATTTGGAAGGATGAAAGGAAAAGGTTGTTTTCCTTGGCCGTGGAAGTTACTCTTTCATTGCCATTTCTTTTTCTAAATGCAGCAGGACGGGCTGGATGGAAATCATGTCAAGAAGTCTCTGGCTTTATCACAGTGTAGCCTATAGATCCTGCTCTTCTCCAACCTGCTTGGCCTTCCCCGTATGCGGACAGCACAACCAGAAAACCCAGCAGGTGAATAGCTGGGCACAACACAAGTGACTCCAAAGGCTGCAACCTGACAACCTGCTCTTCTAAAACTTTATCCCTTCTCTTGAAAGCATCTCACAGCAAGCCATATTTCTTTTACATGTCCCTGGTATGTTCGGGGAGCACCTGTGTTTTACGAAGAAGACTGAAAGATCACTGCTGCTGTCAGCCATTTGTGCTGTAGGACCGCCAAATCACAAGCTCATTTCCATGTTCAAATTAATACTTTGATCCTTCAGTTGCCCCACTTCGGTTCATACTGAACAGCTCAACCCACAATATTGTTACTGCAACAGTCTGTTGAAAGATTTAAATTAACAAAAATGAGGAAGCAGAAAACCACAGCTGCAACAGCTCTCACAGTTTGGCTGCTTTCACCTACTTGTACTGTACTCCCTCTCCTCCTCCTAACGCATCACTGTTGAAATGAAGCTTCTTCTGAAGATTAATTAGCACAGCCACCAGCATGTGGCTCAACATTAGAAGGATATTGACCAGTTGGAGAAAGTCCAGAGGAGGCCACGAAGATGCTCAGAGGGCTGGAGCCCCTCTGCTATGGGGACAGGCTGAGAGAGTTGGGCTTGTTCAGCCTGGAGAAGAGAAGGCTCCGGGGAGACCTTATTGCACCTTCCAGTACCTGAAGGGGCTACAAGGAAGCTGGGTGAGGACTTTTTACAAGGGCCTGTAGTGACAGGACAAGGGGTAATGGGTTTAAATTGAAAGTGGGGAGGTTTAGATTAGATATCAGGAAAAAGTTCTTCCCGGAGAGGGTGGTGACGCACTGGAACAGGTTGCCCAGAGAAGCTGTGGATGCCCCATCCCTGGAAGTGTTCAAGGCCAGGCTGGATGAGGCTTTGAGCAACCTGGTCTAGTGGAAGGTGTCCCTGCCCATGGCAGGGGGGTTGGAACTAGATGGTCTTTAAGGTCCTTTCCAACCCAAACCATTCTAAGATTTTATGCTTCTATGTTTTATCCGTTCTTTTTCCCTCCCAATCCTCAGGGTACATACAGATATTGGTCAGCTCACTCTTTAAAATTAAACACTCTGATGTCATTTACAAAGGTCAGATTAAGTCCTGCTTCATGCACGACTGCAGCTGGGGCTGGAGAGCGGCGATGTTTACGTTAGCATTCGATATCCAGTTCCACAGTCATTGAGAAAACAGTTCTATAGTAAACAATTCCCTTGTGCCAGGAATGCATTTCCTCCATGAATGAGGTCACGTGAGATGAATACAAACCAGGTAACTCAGGAAGGGCAAACTAGTTTCTGCTGGAATACTTTAGAAGAATCAAAAAATGTGCTGGGGAATCACTGGTGAATTACATGCAGTTAAGAAGGCTGAGTATGCTTTTCACACATATACACACGGCACTTTACAATCCTGAGAACCAAACAAGAGCAGGCATTATCTGAGCTGCGCTGTCAACCTCCAAGGCTGTGAGGTGACCTCCTAGCCAAAAGGAAAAAGCAGCATGAGTTTCTCCATAAAACCTACTGTAAGGGAACTCCACGCTAGTCTAGAAAGGCCCTTAGCATGTGTTTAGTAAGGTGCAATCCTACCTGTGACTGATCAGGATGACACCATGCGTTCAAGGCTTTTAAAGGCCCCCTACCAATAGGTTTAACCTGCATTTTACTAGAAATTTACCGCAGATTATTTCTTTCACCCACGCCCTCACCTCACCCTGATGTTGAGTGATCCTGCATTGTGAAAGACGGATTTATCTGTCTGCTTTGCTTTATCTCCATACTGCTGACATTTGAGCTTTGCAAGTCTCACCGTCTTCTGCAGTGGAAGTCTGTGACTGGTCTACAGTTACTACCCTTATTAATCTCCTCTTTTGTGTTAATATTGTTGGAAAGATAATTCATCTAGGCTGTCCTGTGTGTCAAAGCGAAAATGAACAGCTGTGCCGCTTTTCCCAGTCCACATCTTATTCTGACCTCTAACAGTAACATACTTTCTTCGATGGAACACTGATCAACTTCCACTGGGATCACCGTAGCAGCCATCACCTTACTATGCACGCTTCCTTCCTCTCACTTCCTCATACCTCTGCAGCACTGAACTTAAAATGCCACCAAAGACATATTCCAGGTCAATCCCATTTCAGAACTAATTCTTGGTTTCTCATCCTTTTACCGCATCAAATTCAGGTTCTTCGTTCTCACCTTGAAAACTTCATAATCCCTGCCCACATCTCCGTTCCCATTTCCGCCTACTCGCTACTTTTAATCTCCTCTCCAATATTGTTTTCACACCCTTCTGCACACCCTCTTGCCTAGGGGCTTTTGGGTTTTCTTTTTGGTTGGTTGGTTGTTTTTTTTTTCCTTTTCCAGTAAAATGTTTTGTACAAGTCAACGACTGCATAAGAACTAGCAAGAAAAAGTAATTTGAGTGAGTTTTTCAGTTACAAGTAATTATACCTTAAATTAACAAAAGAAAAAAATCAAATGCAGACATTTGTAATTAAAAAAATCTAAATATCTAAGTAAAATATATGGAATTATTTTATTTGGACTGCTCTGCAAAGGCTTTTTGTTTCTTTGTTTTAATCTTCGTTCTATTATGCCTTAAAGCTGAAAACCATATTTTTATCTTTTTTTTTTTCTCCATAGGAATAGCATGAAAAAACCTGTAGTTTCATCCAGCAGGGAACAGCATGCTGGAGGGGGGGGGGAAAAAAAAAAAAATCAGACAGGTTTTAAACCAAGGGAGCAGCATCAACTCCAACTGCAGCCCGTAGAAACCGGTGGAGCTCAACCTCTCTGCAAAAACCAAGTCCCGCAGAATCCAAAGACGTTTTAACTGGAGGCAAAGATGTAAAATAGGCTTTAAAACGTGCTGTGATAAAGTCGGTTAATTATCTCTCATAAAACATCCCTGTTTTATACCTGGCTGACACACGGTGCCTTCCCATGGATGGGAGTGCTACTCGCCGCTTTCATCCCTTCCCGAGCGTGAGTCCCAGGAACGCTCTGACACACCATTTCGATGGTGTCAATTGGTAACCTCAGGCAACGTATTAAAGAGTTTGTGTACGAAGTGGTGCTTGACGTCGAAGACATCCTGTGAGCACACGGGGAAGCCGAGCTAAGTGCTTAATACTGCCGTACCAAATCGATACGGCTGCCCCCCCCGCACCAAAAAATCCCACCTAAACTAACAAACGGCGCTTGTTACCCCACGAAAGGGCGTTCAGGGGTAGCGCTGAACACAACCGGCTCCAGGGCGGGTTGGCGCACACCAGCCATCTCCATCCCGACGG
>NW_010266336.1:0-19192 GCF_000690775.1 Eurypyga helias
ACCATTCTATGATTCTATGAAGAATGGAATTTGTCAAAAGTCTTTTCTGGCTTCATTAAGGCCATTACAGTTGAGTTGATGGTATCTTGTTAGGAACCCGTGGGTCTTGTGTTCCCCGTCCATCTTGTGGGGTTTCTTGTGGGTTGGTCTTGTCTGTAGAAAACAGGATTTTTAAAGAAAGCAAAGGGTTGTTGAGGTTTGTGTGTGAACTCGCTCTAAGGACTCCTCGCTGTGTGCCCATCAGCGCTGTTCCTCAAAATTATTCTAGCTACAAAAAATAAAAAGTTACGGGTGGTAATTTCTCTCCTTGATAACTCCGCTCTTCTTTCAGCTGTAGTTGAATACTGTGAGAACCCCAAAGAGTCGTTTATGCTCTTGACTAACTGCATCCCGATGGGGTCACAGAAATGTTGAGAGCTGTGCCCTATGAATATGAGGCTGAAAGAAGTAGGTTTTGTACAGGGTTGTTTTTATCCTAGGCCATATCTATATGCACTTCTAAATGTCAGAGGATTCCTTTGCACACATCATTAAATTTCATTTAATTTGCTATTAAGTGATCCTCTGGGCTTCCAAAATTGCTAGTGTCTTTCCTCATATAGGTGGAATAATCTTATTTTTTCTTACCGTATTCATTATTGCAAATAGGAAAAAAATGACATTATAGTTAGGACTTGGAAAAAAGTCCAGTACAAAATAGAATTTGTGAGGATGACTGGGATCATACATTACTATGTACTGTTAATGGTTAGTGCTTCAATGTTGGGCAACTCTGTGATTCAGTTATTATGTGGAACAAGACAACGCTTGCAGTTGCCTGTGGTGTGCCCTCCTGACTGGAAGCCAAACTGAACCAGACAGACATGCAAAGTAATATATTTGGTGACATTAAAGGAAGTATTATATGTCTATGTGTATATATCTAAATGCTGTTGCTGTGAACAGTCTTTTCTCCCTTTTGTTGCTAGTATCATTAATATTAATGTCACATTTAAATTTGAATTTCTCTGTTTTCTCATTTCAGTTGCAAATGAGACAGGTGACAAAAATGCACGACCACTTTCACGATTTGCCCGTAAGTAGCCTTTTTTTATTTTAACTGGCTGTTTTTTGTATCTACTGTAGAAATAAACACATTTATTAAGTCCTTTAAGTTCATATTGTGTCCACCCTGCTATTACAGTTCATTTACAGTACCAAACTGAGGAACCATAGTACTTAGTTGGAAAAGTCACTTACAGAAATTGTGTTATTGAGCGAAGTTGATGCAAATTTAGAAGAATGGAATGCTTTGTGGCCTTACTATTGTTTCAAGCATAACAGTTTATAACAATGTAAGTGCCACAAAGCCAGATGAAGTTAACTGCTGTGGCTACAAAGAGATTTGGGTGAAGCTTTACTGACAGTGTACGAAAAATGTAGTTAAACCTTACTGATGGCTCCTCTGTCACCTTGTGCTTCAGGCAGCAGGGTTAGGAACTAAAGGTATGGCTTTGGATTTGAAGTAAGTGACCCAAATTTGCACAAAACAAAGGGATGCGTCTTTTAGTGTAGCACCGACTGACTATGACTTTGACCATATGAATTAATAAAACCAGATGTGACAAAGTATGTGAGAATAAGGAGAAAATAGGAAGCCCTGTTCATTATGCAAGTGGTTTCATGCTGGTGTGTGATCACTTAGCAGGGAAGAATCCACTTCTCCTCATTCAGAGAGGACGTTTGCCATCGTCATGGGTGGTGCAGATCAAAACATCAAAATAATTTATATCTGTGGTGCAGTATTTCACACAGGCACAGGATGGCACTCTGAGCATGCCATCACATAGGAGGCTAAGGTGCAGAATGAACGTCTGTGGCTATGAAATCTGTTTCGTTTAGTGACTTACGAGGTGATGAAGCAGATTGAACAGGACTGAGAGAAAATAGTACTGGCATTCCTTATTCCTGATTTAGGGTTTATTTTCTTTCACGTTTTAGACAGTAAAGTTTAAAAAGGGGCTCTGTTAATCAGTCCTGGCTGGTACAATCCTGAAAATGTATATGGCAAAGGAAGTCACAGAGAAGTGTCAATGTAAATGCAAATGCTTTCAAGTTCTTTATCACTCTGCTTTTTGTCCATTATGGTTTCTGAATGCTAGGTACAGATTTGGAATATGCAGCCCGACTGTTAATTCCTGTACTGTTTATTCCTGGATATTTGGGTAATGAGGACTTTGTGCTGCAATATTGCCTGACAAGTAGGTCAAGCATAACGTCATGACATTTGGAACTGAGCTGGCATTTCAGTTCGGATTCTGACATTTTCAAGAACTTGATTTTTGGTGAACGTGTATAGGGTGCAGGTCTGAGACCCAGGAACAACCGGGTGCTGTTCCTGCTTTAATCTTGGCCCTCAGCCAGGCAGCCAAGCCTTATCTGCAGAGGGTAGGGGTGACTGGCATTGCATGGAAAAGAACAGACTGGTGGATGGCTGTCAGCTGAATGGAGGCACAGGATACCCAGTGCTGCATGGGATTAAGCATGGAGGTGAGATCAAGGCCGCAGGCTACTTGACAGTAACAGAAACGCAACGCAGAGAGAAACACTTAGATAAGCCTGGTTGGGAAATAGTCACATAGGAATGAAGGGAGATAATTCAAATCATAAACCAGACCTTCACTGTTGGGAGTTAAATTTAGTGACCTGGGAGTCAAGTTGAGGATTTAATGATCCAGCTGACTTCTCAAAGGGTATCATTAATGATGACTTTGTGGTCATGAGCAGTATAAGGTGACAACTCTGTGGGAATGGGAAGGAAAAGTAGAATGGGGACTGTGTTATGGAAAGAAGGGAAATGTCTGAGCCATGTCCTGTGGCAACGTGACTTAAATGGATGATGCCCAAATTCATGCTGAAAGTACTATAACCTTCTCTACCATACCATGTTTCATTGAACAAACAGTGGAGTGAGGATCAGACATTCAGAAACATCCTGACTGAATGGCGGAAAAAGCTGCAGCGTTTGAGGACAAGGATTCAAGTAATAACTGGAGTAATAGAGGATTATTGTTGTTATCCTTGTGTCTGAGTCACAAACCAGAGCCTGGGTGTCTTCCTGGATCATGCCTTTCACATTCACTCGAATGATTAATTCAAAGGCAATTATTAACTTCACAACAGAGAACAGAATTTCCATTGCTTGGGAACAGCTGCCCATTTGAGGTCAACAGTAAAACCCTCGGAGATTTCAGCGGGATGTTAGGCTGTCAATGAAAGCTTAACAAATGATACCCGTTTTGGCTGACCTTATTTACCTGATCCAACTTTCTGTGCATGCACAGAAAAGAGAACCTATAGAAACCTAGAGAACACAAGAGAACCTATAGAAACCCAGGTAAGCCTTGTCCATCCTGATAGTTTTCTGCAGCTCTCTGGAGCCATGTAGCTGTTTCCCCTTTAGTTCAGGAAGAAACAAGAGAGAAAGGCTGCCGGTGTGAAGTGGGGCAGTGGGAGTGATAGTTGTGTGGTTATTGTTGATCCAGGTTGCTAGACAGTGCAAGAGTATTTTCAGGCCATATTAAAGTATTTGAATACCTACCCGCAGATTCTTTAAGCAGAGTTCTGCTTTTTAAATTATAGCACATAAATCTAGTTTGCTTTTGCCTCCAGCTCAGTTATAATCATCTTTGACAGGGTACAGTAAAATGAGGGAGAAACATTTTTTCAAATGTTTACACTTACTCACAAAGACTTGAAATTAAAATTAAGTGTTGTTCACTCCAATGCTAGGGCTACCCAATCTCTGTACTCTTAAATGTCATATTCCAATCCATTTAGGAGACTTTGAATTTAAGGGGTAACTACTCCCTTCAGCAGCAGTTAATGTGTCTGGTGTCTAAATATATCATCTTGCTACAAGTACCACTGTGCCATCAGTCTTTGAACAGTTGTGGCTGTGGGAATTTAAGTTTGTCAGGCTTTCAGCAGTTCAGGCATCTGGAAGCTCCTGGCAGGTGTCTGTTCAGGCAGGTCCATTAAGTAAAACAATCATTTGCCAAACGTCCTGTGTTTGTAAACTTCTGGTTCCAGCTGTGCTGAGTATGCCATACTTCTGCAAAAGAAATGATCCTTTCAACACATTATAGGGAATCACGGTATTTTTGGCTCTATCACAGATGGCCTGTATGGTCAGATAATTTAAAACTGCTACATCCTTTGTACTTCTCCTTACAAATGCTTACTTAGTCAAGTGAAATTAAGACATTTTGGAAAATTTGGGTAGTGGTCTAAAGAACAAAACCAGTGGTACTGCCATAACATTGCAAGGCCTTGAGTGCTAAAGGTGTATTGATGTTGTATTTATTTCTGCAGCTGTTGCGTAGGCATTACTTGCCTTTGGGCTACCTGGTGTGAGGAGTAATTTTTGTAGTTATTGTAGCACAGAACTCAGCACAGGACGTTAAGGCTACCTCTAAATCTGGGTAAATATGGTCCTTGCACACTAAATAGGTGCTGACAGTTAAGAGCAGGGAAGTGTATGAGTATGGAGCTTTTCTGATTAACTGGGAAATACTCTGGAAAATTATTTTGGAATGGAGAAGATAAACAAGGATTCTTGCTGGTCTTCTGCCTTTGCACCATTTAGGCCGTGTGAAAACAAGACATGTAAGACAGCCAGCAAATTAAGGCTGCCATCACCTCTCCCTAGCAGCAGATATTGCTGCTTCAAACAGGGAATTTTATCCTGATACATTCTCAGGAGACATAAGATAACAGCTCTTCTATTTGGTTTCCTCTTATGTACGTTGTGTGTACTGCAGCAAAAAGTCAACAGGGTTAGGTCCACTATGTGCTGCTTAATTATCTCTGCTGGGCAATTCAGACTGAACGTTGGAAAAATATTTTTTAAAATTTTACCTGTACAGTCTCTTATAAAAATCAGTAGCTGACTTCAGAAATACCCCATTTATCAGATTTTTAAAATTTTATTTAGCATATTAATAAAAAGCCCGTGGGGTATGACGACCAGCAGAGTTTGTACGTTGTACTACTTTGGAATCCAGTAAGATTAATGCTTGTTGCACCTCTCTTGTGGGAATTCTCTTAACTGAAATAAGCGACATTTCATTACTTGACTGCTCTTCTTGGGATCTGCTAACTCACCCACTGATATCCCATAATGCTTGAAAGTTAGAATATGACACAGGTGCTCAGTATGGGAGTATCCCTGGGATTTTTCAGAAGTGCTTATGTTACTCAGAAGCCATTTGGAAATTTTTGAAAATTTGAAACAGGTACTTATATTTTATGAAGTGTAAGTCACATATTCTCTCCTCCAAAGGTGGGGAGGAGATCTGAGTAAAGGATGCTAACTCTACTTTGTCAGTGTAACTAGATTTACAGGTGAGGATGGGTTCTCTGAATGACCAATGAGGCACCTGATAATACTCCTAAAAATATGAAAAGATCATCCATTGAAGTATTTTGGCATTTGAATGTCTACTCAGAAAAGCTGAAGTTTTGGTAGAAAAGAACTACATTCTCTGTTACTAGTCCTTCAGTTATACCTTCGTAATTTAACCACCATTAACTTTAGTCTAAGAAAGTCAGTGATTAATAGTGTTTTGATTTGGTACATTGGTTTTGGTTATTTGTTTGGCTTAAAATACTGCCACATCCATACATGCTAAGCTATAATCTAAGTGTAATGAGGAGAGGATGGCTTTTTATTGGTGCCTGAAAACTCCACTTTCTGTAATCAAATCTTTTTATGGGAAGCATTGCACTCTTGGATTTGGAATGACCTGAGTATTAGTGGTTAGTTCCACTCTGAACTTTATTTCAGGTTTTCAGGCTTAATCACAAACTGTGGTGATGCAAAGGTAAAAAGATAACAGGCCATCCTTGTTTTCCAGACTGCGGAGAGACTGGATGCTAGGTCTATGCATTTATTTTCCTTCTCACTCTCTGTTCTTGCAGGCTCTAAATCACAAAACTGCTTGTGGAACACCATTATTGGTGGGCTGACCGGCAACCTCAAGGAAAGGCCAAAGCCGACCATCATCAGTGACCCCAGACCTCCTGAAGAAATCCTAGCGGATGAACTACCACCAGTGGATAGTCCTGAGGCGTTGGTGAAAACATCTTTCAGGTCTGATGGATATGAGTTTACTTTCTTTATCCTTGAGAGGGGATCTGTGTAAGACTTAAGTCTGCAGCGGGGGTTTGGTGGGAGGAATAGGTGCTGAAAGATTCTGCAGAAATCAATGCTGAAAGATTTTGCAATGCTGTGTGTCTTTGTACTGAATGCAAGAATACTGACTGGACTCGCCTTTCACTTCTCAGACCTCGTTGGCCTTCTTAAAAGATGATGGACTAGACAGATCTAAATACTGTAACTAGTCAGAATGGTTGACAAAGACAGCTCATTATATGAAGATGTCTTTGAAGGTTGGTATTGTTTCATTTGAAGGTGGTTTAGTGATGAGGATGTGCACTCTCGGTCAGATGATATGTTTTATTGATGCAAGGGAGAGCTAAACCTTTTTCTGTTGATGTAACGTCTTGAGAACTGTCTAGCATTAATTTGTTTTGTCAAGGAGAAGGATTCTGGCCAGGGGCTTGCAAGCAAGCAATTGCTGCTGTTGTTAAGTGCATGATATATCTACTGCTGGGTTTTCCTCTCTTTTATATGATCATGTGGGCATACAGTTGTCAGACGTTTCTTGGAGGCATGTTTTCTGAAAAGAATTTTCTCAAAATGAGGTAAAATAGAGAAGCCGTGCGCGTGCAGTGGATATTTGACCGAAATGTGAAAATTGGTGTGCCCAGCAAAAGCGAAGCGAGTGTCAGAATTGATTTTTCCAAGGGTTTTTTTGAGCTTTTTTCTGTTGTTGTTGCAAAACTATGCCTTACATTTTTTTAATATAAAAAGCATGCTTGCAAGCATAAAATGGTTTTTGCTTTGGGTAAATTGACCACAGTGATTTTCACTATACCTCAGTCTGTCAAACTTATTTTAGTCTTCATATAATCATTATTTTGAAGGTACTTATTTAAATCATTACATTAGCTAGTAATTTCAAATACTTCGTTTGTACTGCTTGACATTTAAAAACGTATTGCGTGAAGTGAGCGTGTCAGTCTGTATAAATAAATCCTGTAATTCCATGGCACATTTTCATTCCTTAATGTTTCCATTGAAATGATTCAGGATAATTGTTTCAGAACCCGGATCCTCCTTTTATAATGACCTGTGGTATTTAATGGCTTTTAAACACTTTGTGTCTTTGGTATTTAAGATGCATAATTTCAAGAGATCTAACTCTTTTTCAGCTTTCACTTCTCATAACAAATTCTGGGCAGCAGCAATCCTTACACTGCAATCGTCAAGATAATTTCAGCCATTTTATATGACAAAATAATGTCACAGCGTTTCAAATGGCATGATTTGATTATGTGAGTAGGGGTGACTCTTGGAAGAAGTGAGCTTGTATATAGCATAATAAGGACTGATGAGTTGGAAAATGTAATTTAGCAAAACAGTTTCGCTAATGTAGTTTAAATGGCTTTCTGAAGATTACACAACCTTTGTATTTCATCAGTATAGAAATTACTGTACCGTGTGGCATTTTTGGGGGATTTTATAGATGGAAATCCAAACAAATTGTTGATAGAAAGTAAATTGTAACTGTATAACGAAAGGAAGCCCCTTGTGTGTTTAAGAGCTATGCAGAGGAGTGGGAAATAAGAGAGTACATTGCAATTACTGTATGGAGACATGAGAAAATAAAAACACTACGGTGTTTTGATTTGGTTTGGGATCTTGTTGAGATTATGGTGTAAACTGGGGCTGAGGAAGCTGTAGCACTTTTTGTACAGTGGGTCGCATGTTTGATTCATCAGGGTCTTCTGTGGGTAGTGATCTTCCAGTGCTTCCTTGGCAGAGCGTGACTAGCGTGTCCAATTGCCTGGCAAGCGTGGGCTTTTCTTGTTTCTTGTCTACTAGACACCAGTGGAAGATCTTGCTCCCCCACTGCCTCTGGGGAATGAGATACGCTTTGCAAGTTGTCCAGTCCAGCATGTCGTAATGAGGAATGTGGTGACTGAACCTTAGGGGGTGTGCGAGGCAACGCCAGGCTTGTACGGACTGATTTTGCAGAGAGAAGGACCAGGCCTTGTTTTTCGAACGGGACTGCTATAAAATGCAGCGAGTCCCTTACTACTTCTGATTCACCGCTGTTAGAGCAGCGTATGGCAATACTATCCCTTTCATGCATAGTTAAAAAGAAAATGTCTCTCCAGTGCCAAATGAGTCACACTTCCTTGTGATTGCATATCTTTTTATGTGGATCCATATAAGCAGCATGAAATCCCAGTTGCCACCTCTCGTATCAGATCTTGTTTTCTGCTGTGCAGTACTTATTGTTCTGTAGCTGGAAAATTAGGAAGAGATCTAGGTTTGATTTTGTTCAACATCTAGGTGTGAGCTTGAAACGCATGTAAACATAAAAGGAGGAATGTGATTGCTTCAATCATTTCAGTTGTACTTTTCCTGCAGTAATAATCCATCTTTAAGATGTAAAGCAAAACCCGAATGAAACCAACCCCCTCTCTACACCCTGAGTAAGTACGGTGCATGATCTCTCCATAATTAAAAAGTGTTCTGACCGTCTTGATTTTCTTACACAATTATTTAACTATCTCTTTTCTGAGGATACCCAGAACAAGCTCAAGATTGGTCTTAAGCCAGTTTGAATACCTTTCTAAGGGAGAATCGAAAGTTTGTAGTACCTTCTTGTTTGCAGTATGGCACTGAGTGAGCAGTTATAAGTAATTTTGTATCTTGACTAGTTGTACTACTGCAGTGCTCTTCAATGTAGATTTTAAGACCCAGTCTCACTGGCATTTAGCCTTTGTATCGTAAAGGCAGGGGAGGCCCCAAACTGAATTATATTTGAAAATACAGTGGAATATGGAGAATGGTGGATTATCCTTTTGACAAGAAGAAAAAAAATATAATTAGACACGTAGAAGTGATTAGCTTCTTGGTCCACAGGCCTGCACTTTATGTAACAAATCTGATATATCCACTGTCTGTCTTTGCACAAATATGCAAGTTCACAATTAGGGGGGCAGTGATCACTTCCTTTGTGAATAGCTGTACATGGATCAGCATCCTTGTATGTACAGTCATTGGCAGTGGCTGTGGATGGATGCCCAGGAATATTAGGTGGTGGGCGTATGGCCTTGTCAGGGCTGCGTGATCTGGATATTGGCAGGAGGTGTCAGTGGTTGCCAACACTGAAGTCTGTAACGCAGAAACTCTCTTCCTAGATCTGCTAGGTCCCTGCAATGAGCAGTGGTGCTATTGGTGAGAATTAACGGTGCTAATTAATGAGCTCTTCAGGAGACTGTGTAATAACTTCGCAGACTGCTCTAGCTTCTGTGTGCTGCTCCCTGGCAGCACCACCCCAAGCAGGCGTTTTGATAATGCTGGGCTGGCTCCCACCCCGGGGGGGAACAGAGGAACAAGAGGCAGGTTTGGGTGCTGTTCTCCAAATACCATCTGGGAGTTTGCAGCAGAGCTTTATGTTAGAGGATGGACTTCATTTCTCCCCAGGCTGCTGCCTGGGGTGAACCAACACACCAAGGTGAGACTGCTCCAGCTGAAGATTTGGGGTGTGTGTCTAAGATGACACGATTTCTGCTGGACTCATTTGGTTTATATGTACAGGAGAGGTGGAGTGTTCTTTTGAGTCCACAGACCTGGGATGCTGCACTGGGGTGTATGACTGTGACGGGGTTTATGTGATGTAATGGCTGTGTTGGATCTTGTGGCAGGAGAGGTCTCGTGATACGATGGTGACCAAGATTCCCAGGGAAGAGTGGAGATGCTTATCTGGGACAAAATGTTCAGTGCAACCTCCCATCCTGGGGCAGGGCCTGTGTGACAGCTAAAGTTGGTCTGGAATCGTGGAATGATCCAGCTGGCTCTATGTAGCACGTGGGGGCTTGGGGTGAGAGTGTTTCCAAAGTGATAAATCAGGGTAGCAGGCAGCTGAACAGTCAGAAGATGAGGCAGAGACCCTCTGTCCTCTACCAGACAAGCCTTACTGGATACCTATATAGCTGTGCTGAACTAGGAAGTGATATACATTGCTGCCAATGCCATATGTTCTGGGAACCTGAAAGGCAGTCTGTACCTTCAAGGTCAGGGTGTTTTTAAGCTCAAGGCTTTCACGAGTTCTTAATTTCTATCACCTTTCAAAATATTTCCAGCTTTTAGCTTGGGACTGGTAACACCCCAGCTTACCTTAATAGCTGCTTTTCCTATGTCTGCTGTGAAGTATCTTTCCAAGGACAGTTTGCTTTGATTTCCTTATCTACTTCTGTTCTGCTCTGGGAGTCTTAAATCACACTGGCAGCTCATCTTCTTGTATTTCTGGTTTGGTCGTGGGTGATGTAAACTCTTGCTGATGCCAGCTACTGGCCACTTGGTCTGCAGGATAGAGGCGATACTGCGGTGCTCCAAATGCAAAAACTTCGGTCACAGCACTGTGAGCCTCAGTTGTGTGGCTCAAGGTGGCTTCTGTGGGAATAAACCTTGCCTGAGGCATAGCAAGAGCCCTTCTCCAGGCACATGGAGGAGAGGAACCTGCAGGTCTCCTCCTTTACCCCCTCTCACGTTTTGGCACTCTCTGGGCAGCACCAAAGCTCAGCTGTAGCTGCTTAAGCCAGTACGTGAGGTCTGAAAACGAGGGAGGGAGGTGATGCTGTGCAGAGAGCTGTGACCATAACCACAGAAGAACCTCGAGTTGAGGGCTAGCTGTGGAGTATAATAAAGCCCTTCCACCCTCCTGCATCTCTGGTTTGTTTAATCAGGGCTTTTTTTGTTAAATTTAGATTTTCTTGTTTTCTTTAAAAAACACACACAGAAATGAGAGATGAGTCACTTGCTCTAACTTGTTTTTTAAAAAAAAAAAAGTCTGTGCAATGCTGGAGACATGAAAGACACTCTCATTGTTTTTTATACCCATCTACAGCAAATCCAGGTCTTGCTAAACATTAAAATGTAAGCAGTCTCTCTGAAAATCACCCTTCTCAACATCTTTCTTAATCCAGACTTATTATAAGGCACTTTACTTGCATTAAACTTAAATTCATCAATGTTCTATTCAAACCTGTTGCTTATTCCTGTTATTTAGTGATACTCATTATGATGAATAAGAAGTGAAAAGTGTTCGGTTCATTAAGGAAATGGCTCCCACATCATTTGTCTCTCTTCTGTCATCTTTTCATGGTGCCTCCCTTCTGGGTGCATGTTACACTTTGAGAGCTGTGCACTCATTTCTTGGTAGACTGAGATTTATGAGTCAGAGGAGGAACGATCAGAGGAGAAAGATTTATACCAGTTACTGTTCAAAGGCTGCGTTCTCCCTCAGTTCGCATATAGCGAACATAGGACCAAGAGGAAGGTGTTTTTTCAGGCAGTTGAAAGAGAAATGACTTCTCTCTTTTTTCTTTTCTTTTTTTTTTTCTTTTTTTGATATCTCAGTTGTCTTGTTCTTCACAGGATAGATGTATTATTGATGACAAGCAAAGCCAGCGATTCTGACCCTGTAAATATCAGACACATCAAAAGACCCAAGCTAAGAAATTCAGATGGACTGTGGGTATCCTAACAGAGCTGTGCCTCTGAAAGGCAGGGAAATAAATCCGCTTCCAAAATGGGAATGAGAATTTGAGCAGAAGTTCCAGGACTTTGTCTACCCATGGTAGCAAAGAAGTCCTGCTTTGAGGACTGACCAGTGCCTGTGCTTGACCACACTTCTCTGCCTGACGAACGTCAGCTACATCTTGTGCCATAATGAACTTGGAGCCTTTGTTTTGCAGCTGTGCAAGGCTTCCCGCTCTGGCTTTGTAAGCATACAGATCACCCCCCATCCTCAACACGGACTACGCTAGCCCCCGCCACGCACCGAGAGCAGACATGCTTTTAGATCCAGGAGTGGTATACCTATGCAGCCACGTGTGTCTCAAATGTCTGGGCAGCACTCATGTGGGTGTACAAGGCTGTTCCAGGGACCGTGATTAGTTGCTTGGCTTCCTCAAGTTCCCAGTCTTCCTTGCAGAAAGAAGAAACTGCATATGGGCAGGGAGTTGTATATGGGAAAATATATTAATTTAAGGATAGTCTTTATGTTGATAAGGAAGTGAATGTACTATTTAGTGATCTCCACTGGGAGAGATTAATAGCCTCTACATACCAATACCAAACTGGGATGCCTTACAATTCCCATTGATGTAATTTTTAGCTTCGTTTCCTAAGGAAAATTGGCTATCCTTTTCCGAAGGGAATTGCTGTGTGTCTCTCAGTCAGCCTTCCCATTACCTTCTTAAGCACAGCTGAACTCGATCAGTAGTTTAACAGAATGGTAGACATCTCAGTGGTACTTTAGTTCCTAGCTGTTCCTTGAAAACTAATGGAAGGATAAAAAAGGGTCCCGCTGAAAGAATAGATAGGAGAGAGAACAGCTGGAAAACTTCACAGGGCTGCTCTCTGGATGGCCAGCGCTCACAGACTCTTGCAAATCAGCATGTCTGTAGCTGTGAACTAGGCAGGGCCTCATTTGGAGAATCCCAAGGAGAGGAGAGCATCAGGAAACGCGGCAGGTCGCAAAATGTGTTGCTATGGGGAAGGTAAGAAAGATGTAAAGCACAAGTGTGTAAGAAACCCGTCATAGCTTGCTTGTGCTGCAGCTTTGACACAGTTGACACTGATGAAAGGTATTATTGTCACTAGGATTATGCATCATGCCTAATCACCCTGGTGGAGTGAGCCACATGTCTTATTCTGGTCGATCAAGTGAATTATATGCCACGGCTCCTGCCATGTGGTTATGCCCACCGTGATCTTTCTGTGTACATGCAGAGGCCCCTGGTTTCCTGATGTGAAGTGCCTGTCATGGAATAAGGGGGGAGCTGCTGGGCTTTTAAGCAAAATTGCACTGGAAAGGATCTGGTGGCCGCCTGGCCTACTCCTCCAGCCTGCAGTCTTCACTTGAAGGGCACTTCGGAGGAGGGGAGTGGATGCGGACTTTGGAACAGATTTATTGTCCTGGCAGTCTGTGTGTCCTGTGGGCCCTAACTTGCTCATCCCCTTATTAAATTAGGCCTGTCAGGGATATATATTAGTCCCAATGAGAAAATGGGCTAGTGGCTTTCTTACTCTTGGCAGTCAGAGAGTGTGATAAGCTGAGATAAAAGTGTTTGACTAATCAATTGCTGAAGCTTTACCTTGAGTTCTTTAATTTGCGTAAGCAAGTAACCTTTGAAAGGCACTCAAAGGAAATTCCTATGTAGTTTCATCTGCTTTTAAATCGCTGGCTGATGGCAGTGAAGTGGTGTGTTACACTGTGATGTATTCTTAAAGGGTGGGGTAAAACATTCTCCAGTTCCAATCCAATCAGGGACAGATTTGGTTTGGTATTGAGACCACAAAACCTGCAGGTAAGAGTTCAGGAATATTTTGAAGTGAATAGCAACAATAGCAATCATGAAATTACCCAAAATAATCTGAAGGCTGATGGGTAAGAGCTTAATGTTCACTAACGTCCTGCATTTCTTCTTAACGTGAAGGGCTTTGAAGGAGGAAGAAAAAAGGTTACTTAGCTCCAGTATGAGAGAAAACTGTATTCTGTCTTGGGAAAACACTAGCCCTTTATGCATTGGATACAAATTTCAGATTGATTTTTTTGTGAAATCCAAGAGAGAATCTACGCTAAACATGTACCTGGGACACACTGGAAATCCCCCTACCTGTCACCCATCCGAAGGATGGAATTGTTGATTCCTACAGAAATGCTGTTATCACCAGGCTACGGTTTGCTCAGAGTCACCTGTTCACACCCCCTGCTCCATGTGTCTCTCTTAGACTCTTGCTTTCTGATGAAGGTTTTGTGCGGTTTGCTTCCCCATGCAAAGTGGTTTTTGGTAGCTGCTGTACTTTGCTGGAAATTCTCTTGCTAGAAATTCACAGCCCAGCCTACTAGTGGCTTTGCAGACATACAGCAACATCTACAGGTAAGTAAAGCTCCTGCGAACTGTCAACACCCCTTACCCACAGAACTTGCTGATGGCTGTTCTTTATCTGTTTTTTGCATGTTAAACTGCCTGCTGGCAATTTCTAGAAACTATTTTATGTAATAGGAAGGTCTCATTTGGAAATTATCACACTATCCATCTGAGTACTCAGCACTTGCTGATGTCAGAGCCACGGTGTCTGTAGTTTGCAGATTGGGACATTTATTTTTAGTTCCAATAATTTTTGGATCTGAATCTACTGAAGTATTCACAGCAAAACTGCTAAAACTATCATGTGTTACTTGGTTTCCATCTGAACTTTATAAACTGATCTAAACTTTATAAATTGACTCAGGTGGGTTTGACACCAGGCCTATAGTCTAAATTTGCTGTCATTGCTGCTCTTACTCTGCCAAAAAGCCATCTTGAATCTTCTTTTGGTGGAAGAGCCTTCATTCTGAGGTGTGGACGTTGACCTAGGAATATAGGCTTTGGGTCCCCATTTGTGCCCAGTGATTCTTTTCATTATATCTGTACTTTTATCTGCCTCCTTTTTCGTGTCAGCACTTAAGAGTTTCTTGTCAGAGCAAATTTTCTCTCAGCTCAGCTGAAAAAAAGACCAGACCTGAAGTTCTGTTTCTTTCAAATAACATCTACCGAAGGGTGTTTATTGTAAAAGCTGTCATAAGCTTATTTCCCTTCCTCCTAAATGATATGTGCAAGTGTTATATAGATCAGTGTGAGCATCTGTAGTTCAGTTTCTAAGATCAAGATATCATTTCTATTCCCAGTGCTTAGAACCTTAAGATTGATTTTTGTCATATAATTGTCACCAATAGTATCTGCTTCTGAATCAAAAAGATGCTTCTTGTAGCAGTTATAATTAAGTCTGCCCTAATTCTGAGCAGTATTATTCATAATGAAGTCATATTTAGATTCATTCTGAAGATGAGATGTTGAGAAAATTGGATTCCTCTTAATGGCACTGTACCTCCTTTTGAGGGCTTCTTCGCTTCCTGAAGTGTTTTAAAGTTGCTCATAATACAATTACCCGCAATGTCAGCAGTACTTGAGTAAAATAATTAGAGAGTGTAATAATGTAAATACAACGGGCCAGATTTGGTGTAAATTGGCATAAAACTCAGTAGGCTTCCAAGGAGTTACACTGATTTGCTGCAGCTGAGTGTGTAGCTTGGTATTTGAAAACAGTGCTTGTACACCGAGCTTTGCATATTTGTTGATTAATGGTACAAATCTGATAAACTTGGCAGAGTGTTTTTGCTGAATCATGAGCGATGCTGCTGTATAACATGTTAATCAAAGTGGCCTGGGCTAGGTATACGGCAAATTCCGATCTGAGGAATACCCACCGGCTTTCACAAAAACTCCGTGAAGCTTGAGGATTTTAAGTCAGTACAGCCTTTAACACTGTACCTTTTTTTCTCCACTGCTTTAAGGCTGATTCTGACGTAGCCAAGGCACTTTCTGAGCATGGGAGGATGGTGTTGGCAGCCATGACCTGGTTTGTAGGTTTTCATTGTGTTTCGTGTATGCTCGTTGCATTGGTTCTCAGGGAAAAAAAAAAAAGTACTTAGCACCTTTTCACTTTATAATTCATTATATTGTATAAACAGTTGTGTTATCCTGACCTATCAACTCTTGTGCTGGCAAAACTGCTCTAATTTCTCATAAAATTACTCATTGGTATCAACAGAATACAGGCTCCTTAGTTTTGTGCTGCAACAGTGTATCAGTCATATTACTCTGTTTAAAATTAATTTCATTTTTTTTCTGAATTGAGGTGAGGCTAAACTCAGATTTGTCATGTTCTGTATGTCATTCTTTTTGAAGCAGTTGTACAGTTATTAATGAGAAGTTTATAATAGCACAAATTGATTCAATACGTTTTACAAAGATTGATTTTTCCAGCATGACTGTGTTATGGCTTATGCTGTTTAGCATTAATGACCTGAATGACGAGACACAGTGCACCCTCAGCAAGTTTGTAGATGAAAAAAAAAAAACCAGCCCTAAAACAGGGGAGTGACTGGTACACCAGGTGGGTGTGCTACCATCCAGATGGGCCTCCACAGGCTGGAGAACTGGGCTGGCAGGAACCTTGTGCAGTTAACAAGGGGAAATACGAAGTCCTGCACCGTGCCGGGGAACAACCCCGGGCACCAGTTCACACTGGGAGCTGGCAGACTGGAAAGCAGCTTTGTTGAGAAGAACCTCGGGGTTCTGGTGGGCAGCACCATAGAATCATAGAATGGTTTGGGTTGGAAGGGACCTTAAAGGTCATCCAGTTCCACCCCCCCTGCCATGGGCAGGGACACCTTCTACCAGAAGTGTCGCATGAACCCTTGCCGTACTTTTTAAAGGATTCCTCCTAGGCCACAGAAGAGGTGCATGTCCTTCCAGCCTTCTGAGCTGCCACTGCTCCCCTCTACGATGTGTGGCTCTGAGAAAAGCTAGAGTCTTCCTTTGCCACAGAGTAAAGAAAATGCTTCCCATATGCCATACAGACTGCCATGCTGTAGGCAGCTTTCCAACAACAGGTACTTCCTTTTAGAGGTCTTTAGAAAAGGCAGGTGCTCTAACAACCTCTCACCTGAGGAAAGGTAAGGTGGAGTGTTGGGTCCAGGTCTGCGTTCCCCAGTACACGAGAGACAGGGGCATGCTGGAAGGAGCCCAGCCAAGGGCCATGAAGATGAAGAGACTGGAGCATCTGACGTGAAGGGGGAGGCCAGGAGAGCTGGGCGAGTTCAGCCCGGAGGAGAGAAGGCTGGGTGGGGGCAGCTCTTCCGTATAAATACCTGATGGGAGGGAATGCACAAGGTGGGTCCAGACTCTTCCCAGTAGTGCCCAGTGACAGGACAAGAGGCAGAGGCCAAAAAATGAAATACAGGAAATACCAGCCAAACGTAAGAAAAAGGTTGTGTATGTGGGTTGGTGTTGGGTTGTGGTGTGTGGGGTTTTTTTGTTTGGTTGGGTTTTCTTGGGTGGGGGTGGCGGGGGTGGTGAGACGCTGGCTGTCCAGAGAAGTTGTGGAGTCTCCATCCTTGGAGATACCCAAAGCACGACTGGACACAGTCCAGGCCAACCTGTTGTAGCTGACGCTACTTTGAGTAAGGGGGTTGGACTAGATGATGTCCAGATGCCCCTCCAGCCTCATCGGTTCTGCGGTGGGAGCAGTGAAGCTGAACGCTCTGTGAGTCAAACCCTTGTGTCTGCTCTGCACTGCGGATCTGTTGTCTGCATTGCAGATTTCTGTTGCAGCACATCTGCTGCATGGAGCTCCCTGTGACGTCAGGAGGAAGTTGAGGTCTGCAGTGCAGATCATGACTGGGATTTTTCTCTGGAGTGTTTCCCCATCTGTGATTGAGACAAACCAGCATAACATGTTTTTACCTTTTTTTTTTTGTGAATTGAGTCTTCCACGGAGAAGTTTATTAAAATGCAAGCTTCATCTCCCAGTCATCAAAAGAAAGTGGCTCTGAGTTCACAGCTCATATGGATGAGGAAAGAAGAAACTCATGTAACGAGATACTAATACAGATCCTCAAATGTAATTTAAATTTGTCTGAACAAATTTGCTCCACGGGAGGGGAAGTGCAGATGGCAGGCAGCTTCCATAAAGAACTGGTGAAAACTTTTTTTCACCAGTTCATTGTGAGTTGGGTAATGGTCTTAGCGAGATTATTTGTAGCCTTAGAAATCATTAGTTCATTTCCAGGGTCAGTGTAATGCTTTGAGCTGTTGTGAATCGAAGTCTGGTAACAGAGGCTTGTTCCTTCTGCAGGAGCATTGCTGGGGGTCCTGCTGAGCTTCCTCTAGGTCTTGAAAGATATTGCTTAAATGTTTCTCTTCACAGGGATACTAGACTAGGGTGTCATCTGTTTGTAAGCAGTACTCTCTACTGCTGTTGATTTCAGTAGAGAACTTGGCCTAAAATACCACATGGGAAGTTTTCTAATGTATTCTTCTGACACTGAGGTAGGACAAAGTGATTGAAAAGCAAATAAGTATATTCCCTCATTAACCTTTCAGTTGCTGAATTGGTGTGTCTATTGATGTGTAAAACATCATTTTACTTACTTTTGTCTTGTCAAAGGTGAAGTCCTTTTAATGACACTCATCTCTCCCCAGTCACAGTATCAGTTAAATACTGTTACCTGTTAAATATTTTCAGTAGATGGCTTCTAAAATTGTCTCTTTGTTTTGTTCTGCTTTCTTGGCCCAGGCATGGCCTCAGATGCGAGTCCAGGTCCTCTGCCAGTTATCCATGCGGTTTTATTAGAGTACCTGACTTGAGCAGAGCTGTACCAGTGACTGCCTGAGGCAACTAAGATGCTGGGAGCTGAATGACATTAGCTAATTGAATGCAATTCAGATGGAGAGAAATGTGATCAATCAGCATTTCCTCTGTTCTCTTCTGAGGGTCTTCATACTTCTGTGCAAATTTCAGGGAATCTGGTGATAGAAGCAAAGCACCAAAAAGCTAACATCACTCAAAATTTCAGACAGGTAGCATGAACAATGACCGTCTCTGTCTTTTTTTGGAACAAGAGATATTTGGGCAGAGGGTGGAAGAAAACAGACTTGCAGTGTGACCATGTTGAGACAAACACTGGCTTTGTTGAACACTTGAGGCAAAATGGTGTCTTTTAAGGGTATGTGGTATGTGCAGTTTTCAGAGTATGCCCTCATGGCTGTTGCTCCACCTAGACATCTGCATCTGTGTTCACGTTGTTTGCCATCCCCAGTGCAGAAAGGCTGAGTGCTATGAGGGATACTTGCTATTACACAGCACCCGACTGTGGTCTGCCTGGTTCTGGT
The DNA here is from genome assembly GCF_000690775.1 of Eurypyga helias. Classification (NCBI taxonomy): domain Eukaryota; kingdom Metazoa; phylum Chordata; class Aves; order Eurypygiformes; family Eurypygidae; genus Eurypyga; species Eurypyga helias. The sequence continues at coordinate 18,907 of NW_010266336.1, forward strand.
GAGCATTTGTGCCATACCTGAGTTCTCCATAACCATGTGGACCACAGGGCCACCTCCCTGTTACCTTTATAAGGGGCTCTTTCCAGTATCCTCCTTGGCTGCTCTCCAGTGACCTGGGAGGGATTATTTTGCACTGTGTTGTTACTAGCAGGACAGAAAAGGCAGGAGGGGTTCAGCTCTTTTGTGAGGGACTTGGGACAGCCTGAGCTTGCAGGCAGGAGAGCTGAGGTGACCTCCTCCTGGTCATGGATAGTCAGCTAGTTAACATAGAATCATAGAATGGTTT
>NW_010266337.1:0-5255 GCF_000690775.1 Eurypyga helias
TTGAGTTAGGACACTGTACTAGAAACAGTTAAATTCCACATTTTTGGTTATGCTTCCAATTTTGTACAAACTGCAGTTTATACAATAGACAGATGTGAACCCTGATTCTTTGTAGAATACTGGTAGTTATAGCCTTGCTGATTTTCATCAAAAGTTTCATTCTCTGGATCAGAGTTGGTGGTGTCAGAGTATCTATGATAATCAGGTTAATTTTCACTGACACCTGGTGTTGCAGAGGTTGAGATGCTGGCCTCTGAATTTGATGGCTCTTCTACTATTCTTCTGAAGAATAACTTCACCTTGAAGTTTGGAGTGAGGCGTCTGTTGGCCTTGTCTTTATCTGCTTTGTCTGAATTGTTTTTGTTAATGTAAGGATTGAGCATTCCTAGCCATTATCTGAGCACTCTGTGCTGAAAATGCCATCAAGTCCCTGGTTTGCAGCTGAACTTCCATTTTCTGCTTTGTCTGAGTTTTCATTCAGTCCTATGGGGAATATATTTACCCAAAAGTGAAATATTTCGTCCTTTTTCGACATCTTGTTCTGTTAGTGGTGCCCAAGAACCCATCTATAATTTCAACCTCATCATCAGATTACAAGGTGTCCTTGAAATTATTGCTAATGAAATGGCTCATGCCCTTGATTTATTGGCATACCAGGCCACTCAGATGTGAACGGCAATATTTCAGCACTGTATGGTTCTCGATTATCTACTAGCTGAAGAAAGGGATGTCTGTGGGAAATTGAAAGACTGTTGGAAAATTGACATTAACGGTGAAGTTGTTAAAGAAATAACTTTGGGAATATTGAAACTGGATCATGTCCCTGTTCAGACCTGGAAGGGTTGGGAATATGATCCCTTCTCTTGGCTGCCTGGTACCCCATGTGTCAAGCACATTCTGTTTTATGTATTATATGTTATTACATTGTTATTCCTCCCCTGTTTACTTCCATGTTTTATACAATTGATCCAACACACTGTCTGAGTGTGCAGTTTGTAGCCGCTTCACCTAACGGCGATGTTAAACATACTCGTGCAGTGTACCAGCCTAAAACTTTGTTTGTGAAGATTGTATAAACTATGCTCTTTTCCATTCTTTATTTTCTTCAACTTTCCACCACCATGGACAAAGAAGCAACAAGTTTTGAGCCACGGGGTGGTATGAGAGACCTTATCTTGAGTTGTCTCAAAGCTTGCTGACAAAGTTGTGAATCTTTCTGGTGGCTTGGCAGCAGGGATGACCTGCAGACCTGAATGGAGAAGGGCCAAATGGCCTACCAACAGATGCAAATCGCCTCTGGAGACCAGTCCCAATCAAGGCCAAAGAACAATGGCATCACTTCTAGGGGGGGCAAGACACAGAGGACCCCCAAGCCTGCCAAAGCATGCAAGTGGTCACGTAGGGGTTCTGTGCACCCCATGGGATCAGCTGCTGAGAGAGTGTGTAGACTGCAAGAGTCAGCAAAACATACCCTATAAAAGACTGTGAGACCAAACCGCGATGAGGAACCCTCCTCACCGAAGACTACAAGACTATGGACAAATGGGACGCCGCTGGATCCATGGTGGTGACTATCTCTTGCAATTCTATCCTGACTGCTTGCTAAATTTTCCCCCTTTTCTAGTCTCTCTCTCTCTTATCGCTACTTTCTTACAACAAAAATAAACTCCTTTGTTTGAAGCAGCTGACCTTGTTTGTGTCTTAATCTCACTCTGGGTATAATAATGAATCTCCCTCTTCCCCGGATAACTGGGCCGGGACAAGATTCCATCTTTAAAGGGAACCACAGGACATTCTGTTTTGACAGGATGCTGAAACAATAACCCTATTAAATGCATGACAACAACTTTATACATTATCATAAATTCTGTCAAGGGAAAACAGTGCAGACATGACTGTCCTTTCAAACACAAATGCTGGTATACTTTTACTATATCACATTCAGCACTTGTCATATGCCCTTGGACAGATCCCAACTCACATTCCAACCAAGGTTTTCATTTCAAGGCTGTTATTGAACAATCGTATTCACCAACTCAGCCTCCTATCAAACTGTCTCCTCACATTTATCACACTGGTCCCTACATAATTAAAAAATTATACGGCAACAGAGGATCTTATTCAACTTGTCATGGTCTCTCAAATGAGTGGAATTGTCAACGCGAGTTGCTATTTCCACTACTAAACCTACCTGCTCACCATTCCTGAGTACATCTTATACAGGATGGTTCACATGGTCACGTAGTTGAACCGTCATCTCTCCAAAACTATCAAGGAGAGATATGACTGGAGCCCTAGGGACAGGACTTGTAGTGTTGAATAGCATGGACACTGAAGTCCTAATGAACAGGTTAACCGTGGCTATCAATGACCAAAGCAAATTAGAACACCCAGTAAAATAATCTATATTGGCATTAGGACCAAAGCAGTGGCTACTATCAAACATTCTAATTAAGTGGGAATGAACAGGAGAAAACACCATCAATTAGTGATAAATGCCCTTGGAACACCCAAGGTAACTCTCTTGTCTTGAGTTGTAACCAAGCACAACTATGATGCAATCTCTAGTAGCAGCTCTTAATAGAGAAGGAGACGGACACTTACCCACTGGAATTTGAAAGATAATATGGAATGGTGCAACCAAATTTGAATGGGAATTCCAAACCTCATAGCAATTACTCAGTGTCACTTATGACCCCACTGACAGTAAAGCCACAGCTTTTTTTCTGACAATTCATAATGTTTTGGTATTCTATGCTCTATTCATTAGACAATAGAAAATGGACCCAACAAAATGGAAACAAATGGCACACTGTCGATGTTGCTGCATGTTTCGTGCAGAAAGAACAGGGATTTATCTGTGAAAGTAATACCATCAAAGCTCAACACATTTGCCTTGATACCGAGCAAAATAATTGGCATTTTGAAGTACACCCCAATGAAACCCCTGATACCGTACTAGTATATATGGAAATGGATGTGTGTGTGTGAGAACCCTTTGTGAATTTGTATTTACAGACACCACCACTGAGGAAAAAGATAACCATTCCAATATCTGTATTTGTAATATTCCCAAAATTATGGGATGTGACTTTCACTATTCAGCTCCTGGCACAACCTATCAATTGCTACAATCTAATCATACATCATAACAAGATCTATTACCTACTTCCGTTAGAATGAATTTTACATTGGTAAAAGAACTATGATGACAGGATGATCTCCACTGATTGCTGAAAGAAATCTGAGATGATGGAGAAAAAACCCTGATTACTGTCCAGCATGACACCGAGGAGATACACCATGTCCTGGGAAGAGTGAAGAAAGATGGAGAACATCACTGGTGGGACACTTTATTTGTATGGTCTCCAACAGTAACTGAAATACTAAACGAGATGCTACACCTCATTGTAATTCTACTGAGTCTTGTTAAGTTATGCTTGCTGTAAGACACTGTTCTGTATGTCAGAACTTGGAGAATAACACGTTAGGCTATTACAAGTACCTCCTTGTATATATAATGTTGTTTATTCACGTTTAATGAAATGACATGTACACCTATATGTTTTAATGATTGCAAAGGTTAACCTAACACAAAACTTCCTCCCAAATTACAATTGGATTATAGCAACCATCTGTATATAGACACAGAGGAAAGAGATGACTACACTGCCACTCTGTGAGAGCAAGATGGATTGACTTTAGTCACAGGGTGGGTTGTGGTGGTGGATTTTCTGTTCTCCCTGACCCCAGGCTCCTGGAACTCTCTAATGTGTTAAAGATTGCTGATAGGCCATTGTGCAGAGATTAAGCATCACCTGAATGTATCAAATATGCTGGTATTGCTAACGTGAGGAATGGCAATGTCCGTACCAGAGATCAGTTGCCTGGCCACAGTGTGACCCAGAGATTCGACTGCACTGCCCTGGTGTGGAATAAGAACTGAGTAACCCTGACAGCCCTGAGACAACCTGGGAAATTTTCAAGAGTGGTTACTGGCAATTAGAGAATTCCAGTAATAACCAACCTGGATTATAACCTGGATGTAAATTTAGCAGTGATTAAAATGAACCCTCTTGCGACCCTATGAACTGTGGTCCAAGAGAGGACCTTTGAGCTCTTATCAATTGTAATGGGCTGTGCCCAATGTCTCCCTCTGAGTGGGACACCTTTTGGAGTGCACAAATTCCAAGGTTTCTGTATTCAGAGGGCCTTGCAACTTGGATTGAAAACCCCTTGAGACTCAACTCTTTGCTAGTTAAGAGATGCACAGGTGTCTTACGGGAATATTTTCACTGAACTCAAGGGGCAATTTGAACATGTACATTGCATGTATGTCTGCCTCCATATCTATAACTGCCTCTGTGTCTGTGCATGAAAGTTTATGCTGACAACTTTGTTATATCACTGCTGATTCATTGAGAGTTAAGTTTTACTGGGGAATTATACACTCTAATTGTGTGATGCATTTTAATAGTATTACTGAACCTTGAACTGCTGCTATTCAAAAATTGCTGCTATCCCAATGTTACAGGAAACACAAAATTATCACACTTTGATCCCTACACCTAGTCCCTTAGCCACATGCCATTGACCAAGTCTGGGACTAGCCGTAGATTCAGACACTCCTAGACTTCTCTTTAAGGAGTTAAGAAAGCAAGGGTGTCCATTCTGAACCTTGTGACTCAATAGGAGGAACTTCCTTACCTTGTTCCCCTAATCTATGTCACACGAACCCAATCTGAAACTTCCCCTGACCTTGTGTAAATAATTTTTAATTCATGTACAAACCATTTTAACCCAGTGCAAATTTTATTTCATCTTTGTATGCTTTGCCATGTTCAACAAGTAATAGTTTGTAAGGACCCAAACTGGATAACGCAGGGGGACACAGAAGTGTCATAATTGCCTTAGGCTAAATTAAGGTGAAATGACAGCAAATGATCAATTTAAGCATCTTATTTATGGTAGAAAAAACATGAACTTGGAAAGTGCAAGGGTAGGTGGTGTGGCCTCTTATTGATGCATTTCTACAAAGAAAAAGAAGGAGAGGAAAGAGGGAAAAGAAAGATGATGAGAAAGACAGAAGTCCAGGCAGACAATATCCACTGCTCTCCCCTCATCTACCAGGCCTGTCACTGTGTCATAAATGTTTCTCCAGTTGGTAAGCATGAGTTCCCCTTGGTGGAGCCATGCTGACAACTCCTGGTCATTTCCTTGTCTTTAAAGAGCCGGATAATGGTTTCCAGGATTAG
>NW_010266338.1:0-28164 GCF_000690775.1 Eurypyga helias
CGCAAGGCAGCTCCGCGGCCGGGCGCACCCGGGGCAGCACACCCAGAGGTCCCACCTGCCCCAATTCCGGGATCTGTCCCCCCTTCAAAGGCTGCAGGCAGCGCAGAGGCGTTTTAAGGAGCCTTTTGTCCCGGCCGCGAGGGATGGGAGAAGGCAGGCAGGTTTCTATCGCCCAGGTGAGCGTTGCTTTAGGGCGGGCGTTAAGAAAAGCTTCGCGAATAACCCGCCTAGGGCACCTGCTGATGCGCGAAGAGCGATGTCGCTACAGGGTTAGGGGATACAGCAAATCTCAGCAGCGGGGCCAAAGCCCCGGCGTTCCTATTGCAAGCATCGTGATGCTTTTTGTCAGACTGGTGTGTGCCAGGACAGCAACATCCCATGGCTCCAAAATAAACGGTGTGTGAAAAAGTTGAGATGCCGGTAGGAAGAATAATCTTATCAAACAAGACTGTATGAAAGAGGAAGTGCAACTTTCTCCCGTTTCACAGGACATTTGAAAAAACGTATAGAAGAGGAAGGTGTGGGAAAGAATTGAAAAAAATATTAAAAATAAATAAAGGAGAGAGAATGAACATAAGAAACTAATGCAGGTACACCTGCGCATGGTGGAGCTCACTGCCAGTGTGATGGACACAGGAGCTGAGCGTACATATGGGGCAAAAGGGAGGTTTCTCTGCAGGCAAGAGCATTTCTCCCTTTTTCCAACAAGAGCTTGGCATTAAAGCTATTCTGGGGGAACATGGTGGATTGACGCTGCCCTCACATTACCACAGCTGCAACCTCCTCCAAATAAGAGGATGAGCATCTGTAGATCTGTCCAACCTTGACTGTGACACCGTGTATTGAAATAAGAAACCAAGACCTCCTTTGTATACAATGCATTAGCGAATCAGTGCTGGCTGACTATCTAAGTGTTTGTTGGCATCAGCAAATACCTACCATGGGAAATTCCCTGAAGAGTCCCCCATAAGGATCAGTCAGTTGTTCTCCATTCAGTTCTAATGACTTGCTGTATCCATAGTTTCTATCTTGGGCAGGGAACAAGAAAATGAACACAGCCACAGGATTAAGAACGATTAAGAACTACATTAAGGTGAACTTGTCAAGACAGACCTCTACAAGCCTGGCACAAAAGCGATGGCTCCCACACAGTATAAAAATACAAGAGGAATACAATACAAGACCATGTGCAAAAGCCACCAAAAGTCACTGCCAGGGGCAGAACAGAGCAGAGCCACCTGCCTGGAGTGTTTAGGTACACTTACTTGGGAAACTTACTTTAGAGCTGATTGCAAATTTAATAAATAATTATTAAAGCAGAAACCTTGCACACTGGGCATCCATTTAAACTATTAAAACTACATCTATGAAACCTTTTCAAAGGACACAAAGTGTTTTCTTCATATAAAAGTAATAGGATTCAGACTGGCTCTTCCCTGAACTTTCCCCATCTTGTTCTCTGGGGATGGGGCTTCAAGTGGAGATAGATTTTTGTGCTGGGAATGTCCTCTATTTTCTCCATAAGAAGCCAAATATGCTTGGGAAGATCATAATTTTCTTTGGGGGAAGGTAGGAATTAGAGACCCTCCTCCACAGCGGAGGACAACCAAGTAGTGCCCAGGCAGCTGGTAGAAGTAAAGCTGGGCAGAAGCGGTGCCATGCCTGGGAGGTGGGGGGGAGGATCCTGATGCTCTGCTGGACAAAGGAACAGGAGCTGTGGGGAAAGGGCAGGAAGCCTGGAAGAGAGTGGGAACATTGTAAAGCACAACTGATGGGGAAAAACAAGATGAGAAAGGGCTGCTGGGGGAGTGAGCTTAGGTTAGGGCTTGGAGGGAGGAGAGGTCAGGAAGAACAGGGTTGGTTTGGAGGGAACAAGGCAAGCAGTCTGGGTGGACGTGGTCTGCTGGGGGGAGCTCTCCCCACTGCCCCAGCCCTTGGCTCAGTGTTGGACGTGGATGAAGGTTGAGAACAACTGGGGAGGGGAACCAGCTGCACCCAGGTAGTGTGGCCTTACAGTCCAGCTTGCTTGCAGAAGTGAGCTGGGGAATCTGGGGATGAGCAGGTGCTTGTGTCCCTCTGCTCATGGGCTCAGATTTGCAACTTTACTGCACCTGGGCAATATCAAGGTGGGCAACAGCTCCCGTTCCAAAACCTTTCCAGTGTCTTCACTTCCTTTCCTACCACAGTCTGGAGCAGGGAGAGCACAACATATACCTAGGCATGGTGGTGAAAGGCTATTTTAAAGTAACTCTTATGCTGCATATTTATCTTTCTTACAGCCCTATGGGATGAGAGTTAAATCACCTGGGCTTTGTAGATAGGAAAACCCAGTTTAAGCTATAGCATCCAGCAGGTGTAACTCCCTTGGGAAACTCCTGCACAGATTTGCCCCTCCAGAGTAATCAAGCACACCAAATTCTTTCCAGCAAAACCTTTGCACAGCTCCCTGCTATCAGCACGCTTCCTGTTTACACATTTTTACTGAGTGCACAAAACGGTGGGCAGCATGGTCAGCTGCTTGTAGTCCTTTAACCACATAAAACTGTGAACTCTCTGAGTTTCAGCAAAACAGTAGGATACAGGGCTTTGACTGAGATTTAGGCCTGTGTAGCCACACTCCTCCCCAGTGTTACAGAGATTCTCCAAGGCCTAATTGTCCAGTAATTCTATATGATTTGGTTTTTCACAAGAAAGGCACAACACCAGCTTCATGCATTCTGCTCTGATTCCAATATTAGCCCGTTTTACTGCTATTCACAGCCTTGGGCACCCACCCACAGAGTTAGGTCGTTTGAACAGCGGTTTTGCAGCTGTCAAAGATGCAAATACTTAATGGGACTTTACATAGTAGCAGTACCTAATTTACCTACTTCTGCTACTACACTGAAACAATCGATATTAGGTTTATTGCTTATGTAGACTTCAGCATTACCATTATTTATCATGTAACACTCCTGTTTGCTTTTTAATTTTAGGTATGGATTTCTGTTACTGCTTCTTCATATCCTCAGGACTGGTAAGTTCAGAGCACTTCAGTCAAAAATGAATCTCTCTCCCCTTAATGTGTTTGGCCAAGTACACATAGCATTTGTAATACACAAGATATAAACCTCTGTGTGTTTTCTGCAAGATATTTAGGTATTCCTTAGTGTGACGTGCATCCAGGAAAGAAGGAAAAAAATCAATTTCTATCAGTTTCAGTACATGTCTGGATAACGTCCATACTCATATTATCACTAGAATTATATACATCACTGTATCAAATACCCAATATTAGTAAGTCTTTTACTACAATTCCAAAAATACCTTTCAAAACAAAGGTAAGGTTAAAGGACATCACTTGGTGATATTTAAGTGTTTTCAGAGTTGTTTCTCCTCTGTTCTTGCTTAATCACGGAGAAGGACTTCAACAAAGTCATCAGGGAAGGTCCCTGGTCCCAAAATCAGGACAAACTACCAGATTCAGTTTCAGTAGATGCCAGCTGACCTGTTCCCAAATAATGCCAGCGGTGGAGATGCCCCCACCTTCCTAGGCAATGCTTTCCAGAGCATCACCTCCCTGCTGCTACAAAGGATTTCCCAAAGTCTGAGCTGCAGCATCCTTGGTGCAATTCAAGCTCGTTACTTCCTGTCTCACCCGGCAGAGGATAAGGACCTGGAGAGCATACTGCCTTCCTCCCTGCAAGTATTGTGGTCCCTTCAGCAGTGTTTTTAAGCCAGGGAGCCCAACTCAGACATGTAGATGAGCTATTTCCAAGCTGGTCTAGTGCACCAGCACAAAGACATATCCCCCTTTACCTAAAACACTGACACCTCGCCATGCTCTGGTTTCTATATTTCCAAGCCTCACTCCCGGCATCTTTCTTTCCCTGATTCACCCACCCACATAATCCCTTCCCCCAGCTGTAATCTCTCCCATCCATGTCTTCCCTCACCCTCCAGTCCAACATCTACAATGTGCACACTGCTGTGGTATCAGCAGCCAGTTGCAGCACCAGGAGGCGTTTGGCTGCAGTGGTGGAGGAGAGGTGCTGCATCCCTCCCAGCAAGAAGGCTGCAGCCAGAGCCATCCTGGCCCTTTCCAAGGAGCTGACCTGCACCTTCTGCATTGCTCATCAGCCAGCTCACGCCTTCTCATTGCTCACCAGGAGGAGAGGCTGCCTTTCTCGTGTCTGGAGGCCAGGAAAAGTGCCCTGAAAGCCAGATACTGTGCTGGACTACCTCAAGTGGCCGTGAAGAGTTGTAAAAGTCTAATGAACGTGTCACTGGAGGCATCTGTGCATGCTGGTTTGCTAGCTGGGTGTATTTGTCAAGAGGGTGACACCGAAGGTAGTAATAAAACGTGGTTGCTATGACATGCCCACTTTGAGAAATATTGCATTTACTCCCCCTTTTTAATTTTTGGGGGTCTCAAAATAATGGTAGCATTCTTTTTCTTATCAGTGTTTCCACTTCTTGTGATTTACCTGGTGTTATTTGGTATTTTTCTTAATTGAAAAAGCACAGTTATTAAAGGATTAGGATTTGAATATGTATCTGAAGTCAGTCCCAATCGGTGGGTAAAGTGAAACAGGCAGGTGTCCCTGGGGCTGGGAATGCTTAGACTGGTCAGTCCTCAGAGAAAGAAATAAGCAGAAGACTTTATATTTTAAAAGGTCCCTTTGGAAAATGTACAAACAGACACAGAGAGAATTAGCCACTGGCAGCTCAGGAGGTAGGAATGACTATGAAGTGAGCACACTCATCTGCCTGTTATATATACTAATACTAGAGTCCACATGTAGTTGAATATACTTGAAAATAATGACATTTTTTCCACATAACCTCCTTTTTTTCCCTTTCTCTTTTTATCTTGTAGTTATTGCACTGGAGGAAAAGATTATAGTCAGTAAACTCGGAGACAACGCTACGCTGACTTGCATTTATCAAGGAAGAAAACCGCCCTTAAAAGATTTACGGGTATATTGGCAAATAGTAGATGATCAAGAAGAGTGTTCAGTTGTACATGCGCTGATCTCTGGTCAAGACAACGAAAGTGAACAGTGTATTCACTTTAAAAACAGGACTCAGTTATTCTGGGATAGATTGGGAAATGGTGACTTTTCTCTGCTACTGCTGAATGTCAGCCAGAGTGATGAACGTACATACAAATGCGTAGTAATGGAGAAAACCGAATATACCAGGATGATTCACCAAGCACAAGTGGTTCTCAGTTTAGCAGGTAAGGACTTGTATTGCTTGCACACATTTGCCCAAATTCTCATTCCAGCTTTTTAAGCTTGTGCTATTTCAATATTACATTTAAGCATACCTTAACTTTGAAAAGTACTTCAGCCCTATGCTGAAATTACATCTGCTTAATTTAAGTGTTACAGATGGGAAATCTGAAACTGGAAGAATATCTGTAACAGCTCTTTATCCAGCATGGGTTTTTTTCAACTTAGTTTTCGTTAATATAAGGGTTCTTACACGTGTCTGGATGATAGCAAGTTAAGATGTTGCTTTCTTCCTTTGGGTTTGGCTTTAGCTTTCTGCCCTTCCAGTAATTCTCTCGGCTCTCTGGCTTACACAGCACACCTGCAGGTGTTTCCCTTTCAAGTCATGAGGGTCGTGCGAAACCCAGAACTTCTGCTTCAGAACCCACGTAAAAACTGTGTCTTTGCAGTACATTTCAACATGGCAATGACTATTTCTTTTTCTCTCGTTCTCCAGCTAGTTACAGCCAACCGATACTCAGTGGACCCATAAGAAACAGTGACAGCACTGGAGAGGAGGTGACTTTCAGCTGCAAGTCTGGCAACGGATACCCAGAGCCCAACGTTTATTGGATAAATAAAACAGATAACAGCCACCTGCATCCATCAGAGATAAAGATCACCTCCCATGCTGATGGCACTTACAGCGTTTTTAGCACGCTGAAGGTTAAAGCCACTTCTAACATGCAAATAGAGTGCTCCATAGAAAATAAAATACTGCAGGAAAATATGTCAGCCAACTGTAAGTCCTTTGATGATACTTCATGTTTTCTAGATAGCAGGAATATCAACCGGCCTGTCTCTATACGTATGCACTAACGAGGGATATGCATTAATTCAGCAGTCCCAAAAAGTGCTGAGAAGAGCACAGGTTTTGTTTCAAGCAAGTTGTGCTTAGCTATGGACTTTATGTTTACTTCTTCCATACTGAAGCGAACACCCTGTCAAGTGTGTTACGACAATGGCACGAATAAGAGCTCTTGTATCTGAGGCAGTCAGCGAGCTTTGCCCTTGGTTCCTTGGAAACATGACTTGGGGAGTCAGGTTATTTTTCAGGGGGCACCATACAGCAGATCCACAATTCCTGAGCCCCTACCCAACTGCTTTGCAGCACTGACATTTGCTTTTTACTCTGCCTAGTTTCAAAGTTCTCTTTTCAGCCTCCAAAACCCAATTTAATACAGTACACTATTTAAAGTAGGCCTGTAGCAAATGCATAATGTTTGTCCAATAGAACAATACACCTAATAGCACAAGTATAATATGCTATTTATTGCTAATATGAGTGATCAATGGTAAAAACAAGTATTCAGCCACTCAGGAAAGTGAGTTTCACAACCAGAAAGCTATTTTAAAAAAACACTATAAAGCCAGTTATAGCTATAGTATCAATAATGGATTTTGTGATTTCCAAGTAGCTGTGTAGAGAAACTGGAGTGGGAGAGCTTATCTGGAGCTGGCTGTTCAGTCTCCATGCTGTTCCTGGTCCTGCCTCCCACCATACCTTTCTCTTGCAGGTTTCTGCACCCTGGTGCAAGGAGGTTTGATTGTTTGCATAACTGTAGCTGGACACCCACAGTTAGTTTACCTGAACATGACAAGGAATCACATACTCTTGACTTAACGACACTGATGCCACAAATGTAGCCAAATGATATAAACCATTTCCAGGAATAAAATCTGTGTGCACAAGCAAAAGTTGCACAGTAGAGTGTTTCTATGATAACATACCCTTGCTGCCATCCCAGATAAAAGGAAAACTAAGTAACCTTGTCACTGGTTTCCTACTGGCATTCTGTCATGTTCTATTCTAGAGGGAAAAAAAAGCCTTCATTATTTTGTGTTGGCTTCTAAAAAGCACTGCCACACTTGAAAGAGTAAGACATGTGATTGGAAACCGTTAATTTTTAGCAATCAGTGGGAATCTGTCACTAACTTCAGGGAAACAGGTTTTCACTCACTTTTCTGAATACCATTAGATTTAATTTTAGATTCTGTATAGATCTGTTTTCAGCTGAACCTAAATACAAGCTCAAATGTACAGTCTGCCAAGGCTGTCAGGAAAGAACAAAAAGGAAGAAAGAGGGGTGCATGCAGTATGATGACAGAGAGGAATAAACTAGCATTGTATTATTAGACTGTGTAAGCTAAAGATGTGCCTTGCTCAGAAGGAATACCACCAGAATCACAGGTACTAGTCCTTCAGAAATTTTTGTGTCCATATAAAATGGGGTCAAATATTTGCCTGGTATGTAATGTGAAAAATTACACCTTACTATATCCTTTTTCTGTTTTATTCTAGACACACAGCAGAAGCAAAGCAATGGTTCTAGCACAGAAAGTCAGAAAAACCTGGGAAAAAAGGGACAAGGTGCTCAAGCAGCTGGCATCATATCCATTGTCATTCTGCTAGGTCTTCTAGCTGTTTTAACCTGCTGGCTGTGGAGACGGAGATCCTCTAAACTAGTGTCCTACACAGGTAATGAGGCTCTTCATTTGTATGAACAAATGTGAAGAATTCTTTTTCATTTACCAAAATATTTAATGTCATCCAGCACATTGCTAGAAGGTACTTGTAAGCTTCCTGCATGGAAAAAAAAAAGCTGTTATCAAAAAACTTGGGTGTCCTGGGGAGGATATGCAGTGCCCCAGGGTACATTATTCTTTGTTTTTCTGCTAGGGCACCTGAGCCTCACGGGATTTAACTTCTGGATGTGAGAGTAACTCAGACTTTGTACTGGTTCAGACCATAGTTTCTCAGCTGCAATCCCTGCAGGCTATTTCTGGAGGGGTTGCTCCTCCATGGAACAGGGCTGGGGGTCAGTACCTTGCTAAGTTTAGCACAATCCAAAGCAGAAATCCAGGGATAAATCAGTCCTGAGAGCTTTAGAGTGACTGTACAATTAAGGGTTCAAGATCCCACTGAGATCGATCAGCTTTCTACAAGTTAGAAATGAAGCACATCTCGCCGTCACGCCACGTTATGCATGCGCACCCTTGTAGTGCCGCACTTGCCCACGTGCAGGACTCTTCAGTGCTTGGACAAAAGCTAGCTCTAGAAGATGTCTTGTAAACCAGACTCAGTCTGCTGATGTATCTCTGAGCACTTCTGTAAGCCACTTCACAGGTATACAAGAGCTAACATCTAAGAAAAGGGAGGAGAGGCAACCACACGTCTCATGGATAAGGAGAAGCCACATGTTGGTCTAGTGGGAGGTGTCCCTGCCTATGGCAGGGGGGTTGGAACTAGATGATCTTTAAGGTCCCTTCCAACCCAAACCATTCTATGATTCTATGTTCAATCCATGCCCTCTTCCTCGTGGCTAGCAAGCCCAGGTGCTTCAGAAAAGAGCAGGAGAAAGCAGGGTAATGGTCTTGCCCAGCATCCACAGCAGCTGTGCTAGGAGCTATGTCCTTCCTTCAGAAACAACCTGAGAGTTGTGCAGGATAGTCGCAAAATATGGAGCAGGGCTGTTGCTTCAAGCCTAAAAATTTATCATTGCTGAAGTGGTGGCCTAGATTGTAAGCAGATAGAGTAAGGACCGCATTTTTCTGTCCAAAGAGCATTTAGCACATTGAACCTTCAACTTTGGTGGATGTTGCTTAATATTAATTCCCTGCGGATAAAGACTATAGTCATCCATCCTACATGCTTAAACAGTGCATTTGTTTCAACAGATGTCCAAACAAATGAAGACACAGGAGGACTCAATCGTAAGTATTAAAAACATGTTACTGTGTTTATCTCTAGAGTGACTTCTAACTTCGTAGCTCTAGTACTCAAGTTCAGCACGAAGCCTTTGGATTAGACTTGCTGGATGTCACAAACTCAAGCCTGTAAAGCGGTAGTCCTACTTCTCTCATCCCTTGAGCTCTGTAAGCATTGCCAAGGGCAGCCTGAGAGAGAGTCTTGGTTCCCAGAAATTCCTTCCACAGTTCAGGCCAAAGGAGGCGACAAATCAACAGGGGACACAAAGCATACAGGCTGAAGGCGCTCCCTCCTGTTCTACAGCTCCTGTTGCCATCAAGATGGGTGGATTATGCTATAAGCCAGGCAGAGCCAAACCTGGAAAATCTGTTTTAAATTATGATTTTTGAAGTCAGGACAAGGCTGGCCATTTACTACTTTGTATCATGTCAGGAAACAAATGGTTGTTTCCTGCCTTTTTAGGCACCATTTCCAAGAAGGTCTTTAGCTGGGATACAGGAACATGATATGCCTCATGTCTATGATTCTGAGCGCATACATGCCTAATTTAAAAAGTACTAAGTACTCTCCCCTTTCCTAGAAGAAAAATAAAACCACACCACCACCACCCCACAAAAAAAAACCCAACCCAACACACACAAAATCAACCCACTTTAGACCTTCAATATATTCATATTTTTAATAAGCAAGAATGCAGTATTACCATCTAGCGGGTTTACAAACTGATTTATCATTTATAGTGGGGAAAAATAAAAAAAGGGGAAAATCTGAGACACTTAAAAACCCAAACAGCACAGGGGACTTGCAAGAGTAATATAGGTTGAAACATCTGCTTCTTTTATATCTTGTTTGGTAGCTTCTGCTGAAGCCAGTGACTGTTGCCTGGTTGTCTCTGCAGAACAGGCAGAAAATACTGTAGCTCCACCAAAACTGTAATAGCAAAAGCATGGTTTGCCCTAGCAGATGCTGTGAACATACCAAATTCATAATATCGAGCAGAAGCAAAATGACCCTTAAATTAGAATACTTTTTCTAGAACTTCATTGGTGGTCTTGCAAACTGGGTTAACAGTCAGTTGTTTTCCAGATGCATCACGCAACCCCAGCCTGAGCCATGACTTCAGTGTTTGCTGAACTTCAACAGGCTTTACACTGATTCCTGTAGAGCATAACATAGAAAGGAGGATGGATTTTTTCCTTTATGTAAAGAGACATTTTATCCTTCCATTCCTGTGAGCTGCATCAACATAACACAAGCAGTTAATTTAAATTCAACTTTTCTTCTCCAGGCTTACTTGTACCAGGGCCTACTTGATTAATTCCCCAGATTTAGCCTATAACCTCTGTGACATAAATAGAAGTAAATATTTATCTTATATTGAAGGCTGCTGTAGCATGATTTGTTCATTAACCACAAAACAAAAGACAGTTGCCTTCCAGATGCTCTCTTTTCCTTGGCATTTCTCTGTGCTATTTGTGGAAGAGAAGGTGGTAAAGCAGCTTTCACAGCAATCGGAAACTGTCCCACCTCTGAGGGCTGTTTTCTGCCAAGAGAGCCATGTAAGGCATGGAAGATAATATCTCTTGGGTATCCCAATTTGAGGGCAACTTGGACCGATACCAGAGTAATGAGAATGATCTAGGGAATGTGATCTCTGATGAAAGATTGGTTATGTTTGTTTAGGCTGGAGAAGGCAAGGCTGATTAAGGACACAATAACAACCCTCTTCAGAGTGTCTTTAAAGAGGATGGGAGAAGTTATTTATTGTCCTAACCCAGCAGACACAGCACTTAAGGCACAACAGGCTTAAACAAAGGAGATTTAAGATAGAAAGGCATTTTTTCATAACATCTGAGGGTAATGGTAGTTGAGCACCAAGGTAAAGAGTTGGTACAGGCTGTCAAGTCTCCTTCAGTCCACACTTGTTGCTGTTCAGATTTTTATTAATGAAAGAAGAAACTACTATCTGTCAGAAAATATGCAGAAATAGCTGATACTGTCCTGGTACAAAAGATGAGCTCATGAAGAAATTAATGTTGCAGTGATAGTTTGAGATAATGTCTCAATGATCATTTGAGATTTTCAAGCAAGTTGTATGTGGTAGATAGGGAATAAAGCACTGTGGAGGTATGCCCACAGGGACACTCTGCCATGGCATTTTGCTTTTCAGTCTTGAGATAAATAACATTTCTACTTCTACGGGTTTCATTTTATGAAGAAGGTAGGAATCCTGAATACTGCAAAACAAAAAGAGCCTACTGAGACTAGCTGTAACAGAGAAGAAAGTTTTGGAAACTGCGAGGAAGGCAGGTTGTGAAGAAGAGTAACTTCAGCAGGGAGATTTAGATATCCGGAAGAAATTCCTCATGGAGAAGGTGATGAAGTACTGGAACAGGTTGCTCAGAGAAGCTGTGGATGCCCCATCCCTAGAAGTGTTCAAGGCCAGGCTGGATGAGGCTTTGAGCAACCTCGTCTAGTGGAAGGTGTCCCTGCCCATGGCAGGGGGGTTGGAACTAGATGGTCGTTAAGGTCCCTTCCAACGCAAACCATTCTGTGATTCTAGGATTCATCCCAGCAGGGTTGGTGTCTCCAGGCACCTGTTACAGTCAACAGAGCAGGATGGTCTTCTGCGGAGGTGGTCAGAGCTGGAGCAATTCCGAATTGCTCCATGGAGGCATCCTTCTACTGCAGAGGAGCCTCAGGAAGCTGGTTTCCCTTGACCACAGATAGGTTTTGTGCATCCTGTTTGCCAAAGTAGCTGAAAACAAACTAAAGGTGACACTGGCGTCCTTTCACAAGGGAGGGGGGGTGTTAGCGGGAGAGGACTTCTTGCGTTTGTACAGAGGCACACTCTCAGTCTGTGGCACAAGGGCAGAGGGTCCCCAGCGTCTCAGGCATTCAGGCAGAGGCAGGGCTTCACCCAGTCGATTCTCTCTGAGCAGCATAAATAGATCTTTTTCGTAGCTTTGCAGTTTGTTCCACTGGTTATGTAGGAAAAACAACCCTAGGATATAATTCTGGGAGATTTTTTTCTATTATTTTCTAAAAAAAAAGTTGTTTTGTTTTTACAGCACCTGTCTAATTGGAAAGTCTGCTCACAAACTGGGCAGCTGGAGACGCGTCAAAAGAACTGTCACCCCCTCTTCTCAGCGACAGCATTGCTTGTAATACAAGAGACAGATTTCTGCAGTCTGCCAACAGACAACAACAACAAAAAAGCCTATCCAACACAAAAGACAGCAAAATCTGCTGGATTTCAGCTTCAACCACTGTGTTCACGCAACGGTTGCGTCATCCTATCACCACTTTGGACAGTCCTCTGCGGTAGTCTGTCAGCGTACCGAGCTCCTGCAGGGGGAAAGCAGTAAGCCTGGGACTTTGTTACTCTGCCAGAGTGGGGGAAGTTGGCGAGTGCCCAGTCTCTCATCATCACCTTCGAGGACTTGGTTACTAGCAGAAATGACCACCTTGCAGGGGCATGGGAAGCACTTGCTGCTTCTCCTTACTCTCACGACGACGACTGAATGTGAAGAATGGCAGCTAAAGCAACCCAAAAAACTGAAGGACTTTCAGCAAAGTGAGATTTGTGACCCTTCCCACTTTTCTCTGTCTACAATACATCCTTTCATTGTCCGGTTTCACCAGTCACATGCTATTGTGTACAGAACTAGGTAGAACATTTTGACCCAGTCCGCCAAAAATGGGAGTTGCTATAACAGGGTTAAGCACTGAATGCTGTTAACGTAAGGGAACATGCATTCTTTAAATGCACTTGATATCAGCATTTTGTTTTTTACAAAATATTCCACCAAAAAGGGGAATTCCGCTTATGACAGAAGCCGATGCATACTGTGTGAAAGAAGAACAAGCTGTGGAAATCTGAGCAATTAAAAATAGTGGTCTTTGCTATGTTAAAGTCGGGTTACCTGGACTTACCCTTTTCACGATGGAACAAAAACGATCCAGCTGGTCTATAACCTACATTTAAACACTCCCCTGTAGCTTTCAGGGAGGATTCTAAACTGAAATTTTTTAACTGAACCTCTCCTTGTGTCCCATCCCTCCATCCCCCTCCCCTCAAAAAGGAAAAAAAAAAAAAGTACGATATCACTGTGTTGTCCTTGAGTATCGAGAAAGCCAAGAACTGCAGCTTCCTTGTGCCAGTGCCTGTACCTCACTGGTTTTCAGCCCCAAGGCAGCCAAGAGAAACTGGTTAAAAACAGTGAAGCAGTAAACTTTGGTATGAGGTTTTGCAGGAGGAGGAATCTATACTAGCTCTCTTGCTGAGGTGGGGATTCCTCCCCATCTTCTCACGGGGTGGATGATGATTTTAAACTGAGCCCTGGAAACACTTGGCTTCTCCTGCACCAGTTGCTGGACTAAAATTCTACCATTTTTGTGAATAAGTCACAGCCTTGCTTGTCTTAGCTCTGCATGGGGAAGGCACTCCAGTGTCAACTGTGAGATAGGACATTTATTTTTTAAAAATCCAAAGCAATACTCCCAAGGAGGCTCAGAGTTGGGTGGCTGTGCATCACCACCTCACCAGCATCTTGTGGGAAGGCTGCACAGGCTCAGCCTCCATAACATTTAAGAGGGGCAGTTTAGCTCTCACTTGATTCAGTCTAGGCTTCCTCACCAATTTGAGCAGGATAAGGAAATTGGGGTTTTTATTTAAAAAATAAAAAAAGCCAAGCTGCAGCTAGATAATTAAGCTCCTGTCTCCTCCTGTTTAGATTGTAAGTAACTGTGTACAATTGTGTGTTTTTTTAAAAGACATTTTATCTATTAATATCAAAATAAGTATATTGCATGTTTGCTAATCTTGAATGTTTGTGAAAAATACTCTGTTTTATTTATTAATTTCACTTTTGACCTCTGTTGCCTTCCAACCTAGAACTGTAACATACCCTATCAGGTGGGGTGTTTAGTTACCTGACAAAACTGTGATATGAGATGCCATGTTACTTCAAACATCAGCCTTTCCTTGTCTTCTCTCTCATGCCCATTAATCTAGGTGTTAGGTAATTTCTGAGTCCATATCCAGTCTTCAGTGAACCCCAAAGGGAATTTTCTTGAAGAAAGCGTGCAAGCTTGCAGACACCTTAAAACTTTGACCAACATCTGTGCAGATGTGAAGGGTAACCATTTCCTAGTGGTTTGCTGAGAAGTCCTGCAGACATTTCTTTGCTATCTATCATTTGAAGTTGTTCTGTGCAGCCTCTTCGGTGCTGCTGTAACTGACAGAAGCTTTTTCTAAAAAAAAAAAAAAGGTTTTCCGCCTTTATATTCTGCAACTGCAAGAAGCTGTAATGGCTTGGAGATGTAAGAAGTGACCTATAGCAGTTGCTTTGCAATATGCTGTTAGGCTAATTTAGACTGGTTGGATTTTTTTTTTACTTCTGGGCTACTTCATGGTACACAGTGAATACACCTAAATGCAACAGCCTACTCTTGCAGCATCCATACTTTCAATTGGATTAAGTTTCCAGCTATTTTTGGAGTCAAGTAAATCCTAGATGACCGTTGTTTGTTACCATTCAAAGGACCTGGGAATTCTGTAATAACGGAGTTTTTATTGTCAGGTACCATGTTTATATTTTAAATAAAACCCATTAATTCTTCTGGGTGTTTGACTAAATCTATCAGCACATAAAGGCAAGCTACTCCAAACCACTGCCTCCAACCAAAGCGGCAGTTTTACTTTCAGCCACATCCCTTGGGACATACAAGCATTCTTTTCCAAAGCCCTCAGGCGAGGGGAGACTGACACACCACCGAGACTTGACAAGCTTTGCTATATATTTGGTTCGCACAACAAAATACCTTGAACAAAGCCAAGCAGTAGTCTGAAGGCAGCGCTAAGCCGAGGCTGATACACCCTTTTCTCACCCAACTTAACAACAGGTAGCAGAGCAAAGGTACAACATACTTTCCCGATTCCAGAACTGAAACTGGCTCACTGCACCATCGCAGGTCCGTGTTACACTAACATCCCCGTTTCCCCTTCGTTGAAGAGAGTGGTTCACACGAACTACACGTCACAAGCAAGTTAAGCACATGAAGAGGAAAGCACCGTTTGATGCAGCTTTGTGGGAAGACTCTAAGAAACGAACTTACTTTCACAGAAAAGCGAAAGGCTTTCGTTGTGGCATGGCTGGTAAACCACAGATGGAAAGCCCCGAGAGAGAACATGTGTCTCTACTTACTGGTCTGAATCCATCCATCCTGTAGTCAAATTCATTATTTAAATCTTTTCACCTGTAAGAGCTGAAATATCTCTTTTGCTCAAAAATGCATTCCCTTTTTCCATTTATCTCAATAACCCCTTGTGCTACGTCAAAGAAACTTCATTAATTGCTCTTCTAAATTGCAAAGTGGATCCTTTTTATATTTGTAGCAAATACGCACAAAATGAGTTCACATTAGAGAGAATTACCATCATAGCGTAATATCTCTTTTTTCCAGGGCAAGAGAAAATGCTCTAAAGAATAACCCAGTACAGCCCAGCTCCTGAAGGAGCGGACATGCACACACAGCCCCCACTGAAATTAGTTAGGCTCTTGGGACTCTTCCATGCAACATGTGATGTGGCATTGAGACCTTCACCACATTCACTGGATGATACAGGATGAAATCATCATAAACTGGTCCCCAGCTGGGGATTATGAAAGGCATCCTTTGCATTCCTTGAGGTGATCAATTCCACTTCTGGCAGTCCAGGGAATTGCAGGCCATAGACCAGTAGTCTCTGGCTCATCTTTCAAGATGCACTTACATGGCAACACGGCAATTTGTACAACTGCCTTCCAACACAAGAAAAACACGTTCAGCACTTCATGTGCTATCAGCACCACTAATAAGTATGTGTATCCAAAACAGTGCCCCATGCTACAGAACACAAGAATTGGGAATTACTCCTGACCTTACCTACTCATATACTTTGTTAGGAAGGAGCCAGTCTCCCATTTTAGTCTGACACCGAAAACTGCTGCATACAGATTGATATTCTTATCAAGAGACTTACACTGACCTTCCAATCTGCCCAAAATTGGTCCCAACAGTTTAGTAATAAAACACTGATTTGTTTTCCTGTGATTCCAAGAAGTGTTGCTTGGAGCCATTTTATGGACTTGGACAGAGAAGTCACATACTCGGTCACACAAGGCTGTAGCTGACTTGGTGCCTGAACTCATGTCTCCAGCATGCAGAGACTACCTTCCCTCCTTTCACCTGCTGGACTGGGGAGTCTACTTTGCAGGTTTCACACCAGTAGACACCATAAAGTCAACAGAAGCCATTTGCTATATTTTAATAGGATCACATATGAACTGCCAGACTACACTTTAGAATCTATTGCGCAAAAAAAAAGTATGCCCTTAAAAAAAAAACCAACACAATGGAAAGATGAAAAAGATGACAAAATGTCTTTCAGCTAAAACTAGAAAAAATTAAGAATGTATCAGTAAGAAGCTACACTAATGCAGCCACAATGTGGACAGAGAGTGAGTGTTAACATTTCCTTCTTAATTTGTTTTGCCAGATCTATGCTGTCAGACATCATGCCTCTATGAAGCAGAGTTTGTAGTTTCAAAACAAAACCAGGTTTGTTTGCAAAAACTTCTTTTCCACAGCATCACGCTGGACTAGAAGCAATCCTATTCCTCTCCATTTATCTCTGTCAGTCAGACTTCCATTATTGTTTTACCTAAATTCGAAAATACATCACTACTGCAGTCACAATAACCAAGCACAAGTACAGGCTGGGTGGAGAATGGATTGAGAGCAGCCCTGAGGAGAAGGACTTGGGGGTACTCGTGGATGAAAAGCTGGACATGAGCTGGCAGTGTGCACTGGCAGCCCAGAAAGCCAACCGTATCTTAGGCTTATCCAGAGAAGCATAGGCAGCAGGTCAAGGAAGGAGATTCTCCTCCTCTACTCTGCTCTCATGACATCCCACCTGGAGCCCTGCATCCAGCTCTGGGGCCCTCAACATCAGAAGGATATCAACCAGTTGGAGCGAGTCCAGAGGAGGCCACAAAGATGCTCCGAGGGCTGGAGCGCCTCTGCTATGGGGACAGGCTGAGAGAGTTGGGCTTGTTCAGCCTGGAGAAGAGAAGGCTCCAGGGAGACCTTATTGCAGCCTTCCAGTACCTGAAGGGGCTACAAGGAAGTTGGGGGGGACTCTTTACAAGGGCCTGTAGTGACAGGACAAGGGGTAACAGGTTTAAACTGAAAGCGAGCAGATTTAAATTGGACATCAGGAAGAAATCCTTCCCAGAGAGGGTAGGGGAACAGGGCACTGACACAGGTTGCCCAGAGAAGCTGTGGATGCTTCATCCCTAGAAGTGTTCAAGGCCAGGCTGGATGAGGCTTTGAGCAACCTGGTCTAGTGGAAGGTGTTTCTGCCTGTGGCAGGGGGGTTGGTGCTACGTAACTTTTAAATGTCCCTTCCAGCCCAAAATCATTCTATGACTTTATGAACTAAAAAGGGGTCAAGAAATAAAGACATAAGATGTCTGAGCTACTGCAAAAACTGCTTTTATACCACATGGAAAACAAAACAACATTACACACTGTGTCAACAAAACACCAGAAGTCCTACCATAAGACTGGTCTTTCATAAGCCCTTTCTTTGGTTTTCCATGTGTATGTTCAAATTTCCACACCTCTCTGGCGCTACCTGCAGCACAGAGGGCTGTTCTCTTATTTGAAATAGATTACTGAATCCTCTTATTATAATAATGAGAAAAATCGAGCCCTGTGTTGATTCCTGATCTACGGGACCAGGCAACAGGACTGACCAGAAAATTACTCTCCTTCCAGGGAAATTTGACTGTTTCTACACAGGGTAGGAAAGGGAGCCAGCACCCCAGGAAGGTCTCCCAGACTCCTGGCACCAGTTCACACAAGAAGTATGCCCAGAAACCAAAGAACTGGAGAAGCAGAGGAAGTGGCATGGAGACATGTGAGTCTCCATGGGTCGCCAGCCATGATAGGACACCATGCCAGGTCTCTGCTCAACAGACAGGCACCCCACCAGGAGTCCTGGCAAGCCAGGGCACAGCTCAGCTCCAAGGAATAAGAGCCTTCAAAAGCAGGAAAAAGCAAAAGATTAAAAAAAAAAAAAAAACCAACAACAAAAAAAAAAACCAACCACGCACACACCCCAACAAACCAAACTCTACACATCTGTTCCATTTAAGTTCAGATCCTTTTGTTTATTTAACATTAATTTTTTCATGCATAGCATGAGGCAGTCAGCTGTCTGTCAAGATATTTCTCATGGGACAGTTTGATCCAACTGAGAGTAGGAACAAGAAAGAAAAGGGGGAAAAAATAAATATTCTTTTAATCTGCTCCAGCCCAGTGGCACTTCACCAGTCCTCTAGAGATGAAGCTGTGTGGGAAATGCTGTGGGTGTTTTGGTTTGGTTTTTTTTGGGGGTTTTTTTTTTTTTGTTTGTTTGTAGGTTGGTTTTTTTTAAAAAAAAAGAGTAGCCCTTAGAAGAAGTTCCTATTGACAAGCATATGCTCTGGCTGGTTGGAATTATCAACCACAAAACCCACCAGGCATGCACACAGTGAGCCAGTGCCTTTCATTAGTGCTTTTGGCAACACAGCGACTGCTGACAGACTTCATACAATGTGTCTTAGCTTTACTTTTGAGCAATTCCTATTGCATCACAACATATCTGGATGGAAAATTAATTCTAAACAAACAAACAAAGTCAAACAAACACTTCCTCGGTAACAGAAAACTTGGCAAGAGAAAAAGTTTGTCATCCACCAATTTCTGCAGCTGGATTTACTGCGTCAGTAGGCCTTCAAGTCTTGGGAAACAGTAATAGGTATTCCACATTTCAAATACCTCCATTGGTAAGAACTAGTTTTTTGCATTAAAACTGGTTTCAATATCCCCAGGTCATAGGTGCTCCAGCTTGAGCACCCCACATGCACACGGGATCCCGGCCCCAGAGGTGTACTCTCACTTGCATGCTTCTTAGAAGCCTTTGGGGTGGGGTTGAAGGGCAGGGGAGGAAAGGAGTTTTGCTTTGGTTTAGTCTCTAGGCAGTACTGCTCCACACAGCTAGGAGGAAACCACTGAACCTTTGCACCTAGGTTGAAACCAGGTAGGAAGTTTTCTGTGAGGCTGGAAATGGACCGTAACCCTCTCCTACGAAGGTCTGGCTGTACAGCCCAGTGCTCTCATACATTGCTCACTGCATATTTTAGAAAGCATACTATAATCTTGATCACTGCACACCCTGACACTGGGATGGAGCGCTCAGCCTGTGCAGAAGTAATTGTATAGCATATCTCTGTCTGCTGGAAACCCCACACAAGCAATCAGCGGAATTGCACAGAGCTGAGCGCAGAGAAACGGCATTCCAAAGCGTATTTGAATAGAGATAATGCACAAGGGATCAGCACGCCAAATGCCGGACACAGAGCAAGTTTTGCAAGGAGGTGAATAAGAAGGCACGTGACTTCTGCAACAAATGCCTGCACTTGTTTGAGTGGCAGGACTGCACCACAGACTGAACGCAAACACAATCCCAACGTCACTGCTTTCCTTCAGACTGTTTGCTTTTCAAGGAGGAAAGATAGGTATCTCATCTCCCCCCAGCCCAACACGTCAAAGCTAGTGTTGGTTTTTACTACCAAGACCACACATACTTGTTTTGCTCTCTTGAGATGCTGCTCCCTGTAGGTTGGCAGAACACCACCAACTTAATTACACAGGCAATTATTAGAGCCTGTCTGAACTGTCACACTAGGAAAAATTGTGCCTCCTCTCATGAAACCTAGCTAAAAATCAGTACTTGGTTTAAGTGAAGGCCAGGGAGAGATCTGTAGAGCTACTGCTATGTGTTTCCCCAGCCCCAAAGCCTCTGCTCTCCCTGCTCCCACAGTCACAGCCACAGAGAGATGTCGGGCTGTAAGTGCCTTTGGGCACTCATAGCATAACAGCTGTTGCTGAACTAAAGTTGCTCTGCTCTTAGACCAATTTTTTATAGGTCAGGGCTAAAGGACTGCAGGGGGCATCTGTAAAATGGGCACTTCAGTTGCTACTAGTAGAACTAATAGAACAGAGTAGAACCTTCCAGAAACAAAGACCTCTGGAAAAAACCAAGAAACTCAGCAAGAGCAACTGGAACTGAGGTACTATATTCAGAAAATTTCAACAGGATTGGAAATGGAGCATCTTGCAGAGGAGGGGAGCACTCCCACCATGGCCACAGCAGCATAGGAGCTGCGCTGGGTACAGAGCTAAACCAGGATGGCTTGTCTCAATGACACTAACAGTTAGTTAAGCCTGGAAGGCACCTCTCCTTTAGAGAAGGTGTGAACCAAGCTGCCACAGGGATCAAAGGAAGAGAGATTTGTGTGCCTTCAGAAAAGCAGTATGAGTCATTGAGCCCTGCCTTGCACAAGGCTCAGGGACACTCAAGCCACTCTGGCAGTTGTGTAAGACAGATGGCAGACAGGTCTTAAGGCTGGCATACAGACTTAGATCATCAGGCAGGGTAGAAAACACATTTAGGAGAAAGCAGAGCTGACAGTCTTCCTGGAAAGCAGCCTAAAACTGGAACAGCAGGATCCACAGGAGATAGAGTGGCAAACTGAACTCGTGAACTTTACAGACCCCAAAATGAGGTCTAGAGGAGGAGTGTCATTCATGGAGGGTTGAGTTCTTGGGTGCAACCATTTCATTGCTTCTGTTTAGAAATGTATGTGTTAGCTTAGCCAAACTTACATAAAGGTACCACACAGCATACTTAGTTTTGCATAAAGGAGATTTTAGGGTTTTTCTGTTGTTGGATTTCATGGTTTCTCTGCTGTGCCACAGTGAAAGAGCCACTCCTATGATCAGCAGTATTCTGACCACTGCATCTCTGGAAGACTGCAGCTGGCATTACAATGACTATGCTGAACCCCCTAAGTACATACCCTTCTTCCCCATCAGAGCACAGGGTGGATGTTCAGCACTTTGCATATACAGTTAGCAGGGACAAAGAGAAACCCAGTTACATTCCCAAATATTTATTATCATTGAAAAAAAGCTGGTTGGAATGTGAAATACCTGCCAGAAGGTGGGTGTGCTCCTCAGACATTTTCAGACATTTCTAGACAGAATAGACCCCCCTCCCCACCATTTCTGAGCCAGCCTCATGCACAAGGCCCAGCTCCCCATCACCACTTCACCAGCTTTCCACCCCAACTAGGCTTTTGAGCCCTGCTTTGGCCAGTTAAACCACAACAACAGGGTAGAACAGTAAAACCATGGCTATAATAGGAGGGAAGAAGGAAGGAAACAAGGGCTGAGAAAGTGACGACACCAAGCCGTGTGGTGTGGTTACACACTGGAGGGAAGGGATGCCACCCAGAGGGACATGAACAGGCCAGAGAAGTGGGCCACTGCCAACCTTATGGAGTTCAACAAGGCCAAGTGCAAGGCCTCGCACATGGGTTGGGGCAATCCTAAACACAAGTACATGCTGGGTGGAGAACGGGTAGAAAGCAGCCCTGAGGAGGACGACTTGGGGGTAACAGTGGATGAAAAACTGGACATGAGCCTGTCAGTGTGTACTGGTAGCCCAGAAAGCCAACTGTATCCTTGGCTGTATCCAGAGAAGCGTGGCCAGCAGGCTGAGGGAAGTGATTCTCTCCCTCTATTCTGCTCTTGTGAGACCCTACCTGCAAGTCCCACATCCAGCTCTGGGGCCCCCAACATAAGAAAGATGTGGATCTGTTGGAGCAAATCCAGAGGGGGGACACAAAGACAATCAGAGGGCTGGAGCACCTCTGCTATGGGGACAGGCTGAGAGAGTTGGGCTTGTTTAGCCTGGAGAAGGCTCCAGGGAGCCCTTATAGCCCCTTCCAGTACCTGAAGGGGCTACAAGGAAGCTGGGGGGGACTTTTTACAAGGGCCTGTAGTGACAGGACAAGGGGTAACGGGTTTAAATTGAAAGCAGCGAGATTTAGATTGGATATCAGGAAGAAGTTCTTCCCGGAGAAGGTGGTGAGGCACTAACACAGGTTGCCCAGAGAAGCTGTGGATGTCCCATCCCTGGAAGTGTTCAAGGTCAGGCTGGATGAGGCTGGGAGCAACCTGGTCTAGTGGAAGGTGTCCCTGCCCATGGCAGAGGGATTGGGACTAGATGAAGTTTAAGGTCCCTTCCAACCCAAACCAGTCTATGATCAGAGACTTGCACCCTTTGAAATATGCCATGGTCCAGCACAGAGAAGTGAAGTGCAACAAAGTGTTTTTCCACTGAATTACTCAGAGGGCTGCAGAGATGGTGGAGAGCAGCAATAGCAGGCATCCTTGCCCAGCTCTCAGCCAACCAGGCAGGTGAGCCCACATAAATTTTGTCTAGTTTGGAGAAAAGGAGGCTGAGGGATGATGTCATTGCTCTCTACAGCTTCTTAAGGAGAAGAGTTGGAGGGGGAGCTGCTGATCTCTTCTCCCTAGTATCCAGTGATAGAACACATGGAGATGGTTCAAAGCTTCACCAGGGAAGAGACCCTCAGGAAGGTGGTCACAGCACCAGCCTGTCAGAATTTAAGGACCATGTGGGTGACGCTCTTAGTCATAGGGTTTAGTTTTGGGTAGTTCTGTGAGCAGCAGGGAGTTGGACTATGATTCTCATGAGTCCCTCCAATTTGAGATATTCTCTGATTCTAGTGGAGTTTCAAACTTGATATTAGAAAACATTTATTTACCAGGAGAATGGTCAACACTGGAACAGGTTTCCTAGAGAGGTGGTCTATGCCCCAAGCCTGTCAGTGTTTAAGAGGCACTTGGACACAATACCCATAACATGCTTTGACTTTTGGTCAGCCTTGAAGTGGTCAAGCAGTTGGACTAGATAGTCATTGTAGGTCCCTTCCAACCGAACTGTTCTGTATCTCACTTATGCTGGGAGGAAAGCAGGAGATTGATAGAACAACTTATGCTTTCAATGTCTCTCAGTGTTTGCTGCTATTACAGAGGAAAGGCCAGAAGCCTTGTGGCAAATGTAATCAAGAACACATTTGCAGAAAGCATGAATTGCCTCTATTAAGTGCCTGAGATTCTGAGCACTCGCACAGCCACCCACTTCAGGGTATTCTGTAAAAAAGGGGAAAAGTGACTTCAGAGAGGGACAAGCAGCTAATTGATCAACTAGGAAGTTTTGTCACTTAAAGGAACAGACTAACACAAGTAGCAAAACATCAGCTTCCCTCTCACTCCTTTCTCACAGTCAAGATGAATTTTTATTCTTATTTCTGCTTGCACATTCAGGTCATTAGGCCTCAGCCATGCATGCATATTTCCAGCCAAGTATCTCCTATTGCCAGAACTTAAAAGAACATTTCTACTCTTGGATGGCAACACTGCTGACTGTTGCTTCTTCATTTGCAAACAAACACGCTGTTTCAATTTTTGCTGCCCTAGTTGCACCATGAAAGGAACTCATCAATTGCTCAAATGGTTTGAAAGCCAGCACAAGCACTCACTATTTCTTCATATCTGTGTCTTCCCTTCTCTATGTCATCCCGTGGCTAGGACTCAGGATAAGAGTCCTAGCTACGTAACATGAACAGACTGTGTTACTGCAAATGAGCAGAAACAAGTGAAATCAGTCACAACTGGGAATGCTCACAGGCTGGAAAGCTTCAAGTCTACAGCTAAACCCAAAATGGCAATTGAAGTACACTGATGTCAAGTGCCCACTAGCCTGGTGTACGTAGTCATAGAATCACAAAATGGTTTGGGTTGGAAGGGACCTTAAAGACCATCTAGTTCCAACCCCCCTGCCATGGGCAGGGACACCTTCCACTAGACCAGGTTGCTCAGAGCCACATCCAGCCTGGCCTTGAAGACATCTAGGGATGGGGCATCCACATCATCTCTGGGCAACCTGTTCCAGTGCCTCACCACCCTCTCTGTGAAGAATTTCTTCCTGACATCTAATCTAAACCTCCCTGATTTCAATTTATACCCATTACCCCTTGTCCTATCACTACAGGCTCTTGTAAAAAGTCCTCTCCCAGTACCCTTGTAGGCCCCCTTCAGATACTGGAAAGCTGCAATGAGGTCTCCTCGGAGCTTCCTCTTCTCCAGGCTGAACAAGCCCAGTTCTCGCAGCCTTTCATCATAGGAGAGGTGCTCCTAGTCTTTTTGTTTCCACCAGGACTGAAGAAGCCATAAGGTTTAGCAACCTTTCACTTGAGGTTGGACATAGCATCTGGAAGTCAGATTCCAACAGTTGTGTTAACTTGGACAGTACTTCTGCTTTGATGTAAGAAGGGCTTCTTGGAGTACCATCCTATCAAGAAGTGAGCTGTCAGAAGAGCATGGGAGGAAAAAAAAAAATCAAAAAACAGTACAATTTTTACATGAGATTATTGCAGCCATAGAGGTTTTTGGTACTTCATCAGCAATACTCGTCTTGGAAGCCTTCTACTTTCTGCTTCGGTGCCAGACACAAAATAGCTTCTACAATCTCTGAAGTATTTTCCTCTGTGCTGTCTTACCACTCATCTAATGACAATTGTATCAGGCATTCAAAGCTTTCCAAAAGCAAAGTGCCTCAGGAAATACTCAGGATCATCACTGTCACAGGAGAGAATGAACAATTCCATTACAGCATCATTCGAGTGAGAAACTGTATTGCTGAAATACTATTATGAAGCTGACTATTTATCAAGTGTTACCTCTCAAAACATTGAGTACAGGGGTTTTGTTTGTTTTCTAGGCATAATGGAACATGATTTGCTAGAGCTTCTTCGATTATTGAACTTCAGAATTAATATTTAAAAATTCAGACTTATTCTAAACTTGGAACAATTTGGTTTCGGTATATGGGTGTTACACACCAATATTTAAAGTTCATCCAGCATGATTAAGTATCTAGCTCTCTGCTTAACCCAAACAGAGGAGGAATTGAGATGAAAGAGAACACTGTTTTGAATACTAATTATTTTAAATCAATTGGTATGCCTTTTACAACATGTTTATATAATGAAAAGTTCAACACTAACAGTGCATTACAGGTGTATACACATTCTTAAAATAAACAAAAGGGAGATGTCAGAAGGATTCAATTCAATGCAAGAGAGACTATCCAGAATCTGGTAGTTTAAAGATGAGAGTTGAACAGCATCCACCTAATATTTTGCCATTTCTGATGCATGAGTGCGGAATTGTGTGGTTATGCAACTATGTTCAACAAAACACCAGTAAAGTGATGGTCATACTAGCAAATGCCCATAGAAAGTAAACTCAAATTCCTTTATGAAATGCCATAGCATACCATGCCAGGCACCCACACCAAGTCGACAACTTGGCAAGATGCAAGCAAGAGCTCTTTCTCGAGGAGAAAGAGAAAAGGCTTTAACTGTGACTGGCTGAAAACATAAGGGGCACCCAGTGCATCAGAAGTAGAGAGCCAGTGAAACAACAGTGCTTGCTTGCAGAGCAAATGAGACACAGAGCTTTTTTTGACAATGTAGTGTTAGGAAAGGCATGATTATAGACTGCTGGTGGTAGTCTGTGTTCAGATGTATAGGATGCTAAATACATGGACATCAGCTAAAGTTGTAAAAGGAATCATGTTCTGGATTTTTGTGGGTTTTTTTTTTTTTTTTTCCCTTTTCTTTTAATAGTTTTCCTAATAGAAGGAACCAAGCAAAGTCTCAAGTGCCTGCTTGAGCTAAGAGGCAAAGGGTGGTTCAGAAGCATTACCAAAATCCTTATTCTGAAGGTCTTCAAGTGGCACGTTCATGCAAGAAATGCTTCTTGACAGGGACATATTTTAGGGGAAAAAAATGTAGATAGTCCTCCTAGAAAGTACTGTAATACTAGAACACTGCATTATCATAAGCAGCTGAAGCTGGGCGGTATTAGATAAAATCATGAAACAAGTTCAATTAAACAAACGCCCAGTGTTTTTCTATTGTGCACTTCCTCTAGTATTCAAAAGAAAACAATTTTCAGGACAACCCCACACAACCAGAAGGCTGCAGACAGACCATCACAAGATAAGTCTCTACATCCGAGATCTACTTCAAGTTTTGTGGATCCTCTGCCCCCACATGTAGCATCCCAAAGTTTATGACCCTCAGGAATGCTTTCTTCCCCTGTGCAGTGCTAGCCTTGGGGTAAGGAAAAGATGAAAGGTGGAATATTGAATATTTCTGAGCTTTTACTATTGGTAAAGTGATAGCAAGCCCTTACGTCAGCTGAGCACAGTACAGTGAGCACCGTAAATAATTCTTTTTATTCCTCAGTGAGTCAAGAAACACAGCCCTCAATATCTGAGTCATTGCTTCACATCCTGCCCTGCTTCAGCATTTCCTCATTTAAGGCAGAGGCTTCTTGCAGCAGCACGTTTGAATCTCAGCACATACAGACAGGATACCGAGAAATTCCACTTAGGTAAGTAAGATCAAGTTTTCAGTCTTGTGCTAAGAAAGTGCTAAAACTGCACTACTTTGGCTATGCTTTTTTAGCTAAGGTCATTTATAATTGCTTCAGAAGATGTGGGTGTGGGAAAAATGAAATATAAACAATCTGGATTTGGTTTAGTTGTTTGGTTTCTTTTTTGTTGGGTGGTTTTTGGTTTTTTCCTTGTGTTAAGTGGCAGCTTGCTGGAGAGAAAACAATACAGGTTGAGAGGTTTCCCAGTTAAAATATTTTGGCTCTGTAACTCCACTCTCCTTAGCTGACTGACAGCTGGGGTGTACTTCGACTGCAAAATAAAAACTGAGGCTAATGCTACTGGTAGAACAAAAGGCAGCTTTCGCCTGACACTCCAAAAGGCACCTCCAGCTAATTTACTCACCATGTGCAGTATTGCCTTTTTGTTCTTTATCTTTTTGCTTTTTATTACTCACTAAACTGACACATTAACAGAAGTGACCAAACAGGGAGTTTCAGTTTTGTAAAATTCAGAGATTGAACACGAGTCTGAAAAAAGTCAGTCACACTTACTGCCTCAAAATATCAGCTGAGTAAGAGAAAAGGCTCAGACAAGACATTCAGCATAGTTACACCAAAAATGAAACCCAGTGTAACTCATCAGGTTCTGAACAGTCACTGTTTACAAAGCAACAGCATGCAACAGCAGCTAGAAATCCCCATGCGAGGGAGATAAGGAGTCCCATTGAGCAGCGCAGTCACAAAGTCGGTGCTGCACAAAACCTGAGGTCTCGGTTTGCAGCTAGCGATGAAATCGAGTGCACGAGCAAGAAGTCAAGAAAGAGGGCAAGCGATTGTGTAAGAGGATTTGCCCCAGTTGTGAGTCACCATGGTTTCTGTGCCAAGTTTGTGGACTTTGAAAAAGAAGCTACTGTTTCTCAAGTTGGTTTCAGACAAACTTGTTGCCCTTGAGTTTTTGATGGAAGGCTTATATTAGATGAATGATAAAAAAAGACCTCACACACAACCACAGATGTACATTCCAGTCCCTACAGCACGACATTAAAAAACCCCAAACTTCAAGTTAGAAAGCTATTTTTATTCCTGCTATATTGTCCCTTCTTTAGAAGGAACTGTACGCACCAAGGTAATACAGGGAGAGAGGACAGTAGAAGAGAGACAACTTGTTAAAAGTACAAAGCAACTGATGTCACAAAGCCCAGTTTTTTATACCTCTGTGTGAACTTGGAACTCAGTACCCCAAGAGCCAGCTCATGCCAGATTTTGCCTTTTTGAAGGCAAAGTTGACAGAATTATTTCACCAGCTGACTAAAACTGAGTCCTGAGTAAGCAGCGAAACCACACAGCTATAGATTTCAGTTCTTGTGAAATCAAAAAGCTTGCTATTGTTTTGAGTTTAGTTCGATAACACAAGTAAAAGCAATATAAAGGCAGAGATCAGCACAGATTTTTACTTTTAGAGAAGTTAGTTATTTCCAAAGAGAGGGAGGAGGTGGTAGCAAATTTTCATCTCCAAGCCTTCTTCTTGTAATGCAGACCAGGCTACTGAGATATTTACCAAGATGAACACTCCAAAAAAGTCTCCAATACACTATTCTCCAGTTATGAAAGTCCAAATGTAAGACTGCATGGATGCAAATATTCAATAGACTGATCTTCTGGTGGAACTGTCACCACTTCTTGACATTTTGCCTGCCAGAGGAGCCACTCGAGGGAAAACATTTTTCTCTTCAAAAGAAAAAACCTATATTATAAAAAAAAAATATC
>NW_010266338.1:28183-31033 GCF_000690775.1 Eurypyga helias
CACACAACAGTGCAGCCAACTCTTTTAGGGGGCTTGTTGGCTTTCCCCACCTTATCACTGTAGGTGGCATCTACAGCTTACAGCTAGCACAAGCCAGATATGGACCTGTGGGAGTGGGTGTAGAGGAAGTCCACAAAAGGGATCAGTGCTGGGACACCTCTCCTCTGAAGAGATGCTGAGAGTTGGGGTTGTTAAACCAAGGGAAACCTTACAGCAGCCTTTCAACACTTAAAGTGACTTATAAGAAAAATAGAAAGACATTTTACAAGAGCATGTCATGATAAGACAAGGGCCAATGGTTTTGAACAGAAAGAGGGTAGATTTAGATTGGACATAAGAGATATTCTTTATGGTGAAGGTGCTGAGGCACAGGAACAGACTGTCTAGAGAAGCTGTGGATGCCCCATCCCTGGCTGTCTTCAAGGCCAGGCTGGATGAGGCTTTGAGCAACCTGGTCTAGTGGAAGGTGTCCCTGCCCATGGCAGAGGAGTTGGAACTAGATGGTCTTTCAGGGTCCCTTACAACGCAGTCTATGCTTCTGTGATTAGTATTCCAGAATCCTTTGACAAAGCTGAGCTGGTTTCTGCCTCTCACACACCTATTTGCATTCCTTTTCTGAACTGTGTTA
This sequence comes from Eurypyga helias, assembly GCF_000690775.1. Taxonomy (NCBI): domain Eukaryota; kingdom Metazoa; phylum Chordata; class Aves; order Eurypygiformes; family Eurypygidae; genus Eurypyga; species Eurypyga helias. The sequence continues at coordinate 28,812 of NW_010266338.1, forward strand.
CAGCCTTCCCTCCCACTCAGGACAAGGTACCTATAGAGCCAACCACTCCCTGTGGAAGCTGAGCTCTCCTAAACACACAAACGGTGGACATCCAGCTCGGGCGAGGGGACAGCACAGGCACGTGTCAATGGACAGAGCTTTGTTTCAACAGGTGAGAGAAAGGAGGGGAAGGGAGGACGAAATATTCTGAACAATGAGATACTTCTCTGCCACAGCCCATTAAATATACACACACATATACCGAATGTGAATATATACTCAGTGAGACATCTCGTGGAACACTGACAGTCTTAAGAGGCATATGGGAATGTATGTACACTGCAGATGTACCTGCAGACAGATTTTTTTTTTCAAAGCACCCTGAGCCCCAGACTTCCATTCCTTGATTTCAGTTCACATCTGTCCGTACATCTTTAAAATGGCACCTCAGCACCTTCAGGTACACCTTAACTGCACAGCAAGGCATGGACAGAGGTGTCTGTGCTAACAGGATCTAGAGATGGGCTGCTGTCTCCATGTAGCATTGCACCGGCATGAATTCCCTGTCAGCACAGGGAGTTACTAATTGCAGCTCCCCATCATGCTTCACAGGGCTCTGTTGCTCCTGGCCTAGGAGAGGAGCTCTGATCTGCGTGGGCACCCTCGCCCTGGCTCGAGGCACCAGAACCACCTATAGCTGAGGCAGGCAAGAACCCACACTGGCTTGGGTCTTTAACCAGGTTTGTTGCTGGGAGGGAGAAAGGAGAGGCTGGTTTTGATTAGGGGGTTTTTATCTCTCTCTCCTCACTGCTTGGGTATTTTTCTCCAGGTTTTCCTTCCTGCTCACAGAGAACCAAACAAATAAAAATACAGCCACCTCCAGCATCACTAAAAGGAATTTCCATTTTATGGCTGTAGCTTTTTTCAGATTTGGTTGTTCTCACAGAGATAATAGAGGGAAGGGCAACTGAATCTTCTTTTTTCTAAGCTCCAATTCCAATCACCAGACTTTTCTACCAGTCCTTCCCTATGCTAGTTGCTAAAGTCATCTGTTACAGAATAAAGTAAATTGCTGGTACTAGGACAGCATCTTTGGGGAGGTGCCCATTGAGACTGAAGGAAGAAAGTGTGTATCCCTTAGTCATTTTCTGTTTCAAAATGCCCGCTGAGTAAGGGAGGAGGGGCAAAAAAAGTTTAAAAAGAAAAATCACAAATTGTATAAAACTTAATCTGTTCTAGAAGGACCAGAATATATGGATGTTCTAAACTGCAGAGGTCTCTTGCTCAGAACAACTCTGCCTCCCCAGCACAAACAGCTTAAGAACAATAAATACATAGCTAGCTCAAGGACTCCGAGCTAGACAATTTCCACACGTGGAAGACTTGCTTTGAGTTAGTCCATGTTAAATTATGCAACTTCTTACAAGGGATGTGACCACACTCTAACTTCAGTTATGATTTGCTAACATCCCAGAGCCAACTGTCTAGAAAAAAAAAATCCAAAACAACAACCAAATAAACACAAAAGGGCTTTAAATCCCCATCTGTGGGTTACCACTTTTTAGTTTTGCTTTTAAAGTAACCACAGGAAAAAAATTCCCTTGTGCACAGCAGAAAAGCTCGACCCACCACAGCTTTTCCAGTTACAGCATAACAGCACCTTTGGCAACAGATACCACTTCAGTTCAGCCACCGTCTCGACATCTACCTCCCGGCAGGTATGTGTGGGAGGGATGGCCTTGAACCTGTGTTGCCAGCCTTGTACTTAAACTCCAGCAAATGCTGCCCATATAAGATTTCCTTTACCACATCCTTTGGACCATTTACTCTTAGTGTAAGTGGAAGTGGTTACACTGTGCCCTTTCAGCAAGAGACTTACTCTGTTAGCAGAGAGGACAAGGCGCAAGCAAGACATCAACACGAGTAAAATTCCATCTGCACAGATCTACAAGTACATCAAGAGCTAACACAAAACCTGTGACTATTGAAGCCACACAGCAATCTATGCCTGGGAAAGCTGAATTATTCAACACACCCAGCCCACCTACTGAGCAGCAGGCATGAAGGCAGTGTAACAGTAAGAGCACTTAGTAGCATCCTCAGAAGGCACACCTATCATGGATAAAATCATAGAACTCTCATTTCATAGAATCACAGAACAGTTTGGGTTGGGAGGGACCTTAAAGATCATCTAGTTCCAACCCCCCTGCCATGGGCAGGGACACCTTCCACTAGACCAGGTT
>NW_010266338.1:31076-56659 GCF_000690775.1 Eurypyga helias
CCTGGCCTTGAACACTTCCAGGGATGGGGCATCCACGGCTTCTCTGGGCAACCTGTGCTAGTGCCCTGTTCCACCCCCCTCTCCATGAAGATTTTCTTCCTAATATCCAATCTAAATCTCCCTGCTTTCAATGTAAACCAATTACCCCTTGTCCTGTCACTACAGGCCCTTCTAAGATGTCCCCCTGCCCCAGCCTTCTTGTAGGCCCCTTCAGGCACTGGAAGGTGCTATCAGGTCTCCCTGGAGCCTTCTCTTCTCCAGGCTGAACAAGTCCAACTCTCTCAGCCTGTCCCCATAGCAGAGGGGCTCCAGCCCTCTGACCATCTTCGTGGCCTCCTCTGGACTCGCTCCAACAGATCCATGCCCTTCTTATGTTGGGGGCCCCAGAGCTGGACACAGCACTCCAGGTGGGGTCTCACAAGAGCAGAGTAGAGGGGGAGAATCCCCACCCTCAACCTGCTGGCCACACTTCTCTGGATACAGCCCAGGATACGGTTGGCTTTCTGGGCTGCCAGCGCATACTGCCGGCTTACATCCAGCTTCTCATCCACCAGTACCCCCTATCTCCAAGTCCTTCTCCTCAGGGTTCCTCTCTATCCATTCTCCACCCAGCCTGTACTTGTGTTTGGGATTGCCCCAACCCAGGTGCAGGACCTTGCCCTTGGCCTTGTTGAACTTCCTTCACCTCTCCAGCCTGTCCAGGTCCCTCTGGATGGCATCCCTTCCCTCCAGGGTGTCAACTGCAGCACACAGCTTGGTGTCATGAGCAAACTTGCTGAGGGTGCACTCAATCCCACTGTCCATGTCGCTGACAAAGATGTTAAACAGTGCCAGTCCCAACACTGACCCCTGAGGAACAGTGCTCATAACTGGTTTCCACTCAGACATCAAACCATTGACCACAACTCGTGAGTGTGACCATCCAGCCAATTCCTTATCCATAGAGTGGTGCTCATCAAATACACATCTCTCCAATTTAGAGACAAGGATGCCATGTGGGATAGCATCAAATATTCTGTAGAAGTCCAGGTAAATTACATCACTTGCTCTTCTGACCACCAACACTGTAACTTCATTGTAGAAGGCCACCACATCTGTTAGGCACAATTTGCCTTTAGTGAAGCCATGTTGGCTGTCGCCAATCACCTCCTCGTTTTCCATGTGCCTTAGCCTCGCTGTGCCTTATCATAGTTTCCAGGAGGATCTTCCACATGATCTTGCCAGGCACAGAGGTGAGAGTGAATGACCCGTAGTTCCCTGGATCCTCCTTATTTCCCTTTTTAAAGATGGGGGATTATGTTTCCTCTTTTCTAGTCAGGGGAATTTTCACCAGACCACCACATCTTCTCAAATACAGTGGATAGTGGCTTGGACACTTCATCTGCCAGTTCCTTCAGGATCTGCAGATGCATCTCATCAGATTCCATGGACTCGTACACTTTCAGGTTCCTTAGACAGTCTCAGACTTGCTCTTCTCCTACAGTGGGATATTCTTCATTCTCCCAGTCCCTGCCTTTGCATTCTGTGAGTTGAACACTTGCTGGTGAAGACTGAGGCTAAGAAATCATTGAGTACCCCAGCCTTTTCCACATCCCAGGTAACAGGGTCCCCCATTGCCTTTCAGAAAGGGCCCACATTTTCCTTAATCTTCCTTTTGTCCCTGACCTACCTACAGAAGCTTTTCTTGTTGCCCTTCACATCCCTGGCCAGATTTAATTCCGTCGGGACTTTAACTTTTCTAACCTGATCTGTGGCTGCTCAGACAATTTCTTGTCATTCCTCCCAGGCTACTTGTCCCTTCTTCCACCATCTGTAGGCCTAATTTTTGTGTTTGAGTTTGTCCAGGAGCTCCCTGTTCATCCCCTCAGGACATCTGATGTTCTTGCCCAACTTCCTCTTTGTTGGGACACATCACTCCTGAGCTTGGAGGAGGTGATGCTTAAATATTAACCAACTCTCTTGGGCCCCTCTTCCCTTCCAGGGCTTCATCCCATGGTACTCTACCAAGCAGAAAAAAATCTGCTCTCCTAAAATCCAGGGTAGTGAGCTTGTTATGGGCCCTCCTCACTGTCCTAAGGGTCTCGAAATCCACCACTTCATGGTCGCCACAGCCAAGGCTGCCCTTGAGCTTCACATTCCCCACCAGTCCCTCCTTGTTGGTGAGAGCAAGGTCCAGCATGGCACTTCTCATCAGCTCCTCTACCACTTGGAGAAAGAAGTTACCATCAACACATTCTAGGAACCTCCTGGATTGCTTATGCCCTGCTGTGTTGTTCCTCCAACAGCTACTGGGGTCATTGAAGTCCTCTATGAGGGATTTTGTAAGGATTAGTTTAATGTATTTTAGTTTCTGTTACTGCTGTTTACCAAAGTTTCCCTCCAAATTAATTTTTATTCTATAAAAGCAGAGTGATAGTGACTGGTATAATTTAGCTTTTCCTTGGTGTATTTGAAGAGTGCAACTTTAATGAAGAGTGGGGAGGATGGAGAAAAAAGGCAAGTTATTCATGTAGAGAACACTAGGGTTTTTAACATTAAAAACTATTTTTACAATTTAGTTTTCCATGCAGGTATTTTCCTCATGCCTCCTTGTGCATATATTATTGTGCAGTTTTCTGTATTACTTTATTTCACTTAAAATTTCCTTGTAAGGCTGCTGGAAAGACTAGGTACAAGGAGATGAAGTAGACTTCTATTTGCTTGACTTCCCTCATCTCAGTTTATTCATGAAGTTAGTCATAGAGTCCAAATGTATTTCTCAACTAAGTGCATTTGAAGTATAATTCTCTTCACCTCTGGCTCCCCAGATGTCATTTCCTAACATCTGATTTTCCCTCTGTTCTACATTGCCATGTGCCTAAGTTATGAACCAGAAAGTTTTTTGTAAAGCAAACTTGCTTCCAGCTCCTTTCTCAGTAGCCTTAGCAGAGCAAAGTCAGCCGTCACCAGTCAGAGCGCTACCTGAACTAGAGCCAAGCAGATCCCTGCTCTCATTTCTGAAGGGAGGATTGTTTTATTTTGACATCAGCAAAGGGAAGAGGATCCAGAACTCCCTATGTTCCCCCTGGTGAGGCAGCCTAGGTTAAACTTTGTTGTTCTTTTTAAAGAGGAGATTTAGAGTGTCTATAAGGAGTTGCTGCATTTTGCCTTCTGCATCTTTGCATGCATGCAAGCTGCCTGCTGTGTACATCTGCAGACTCAGCATGTTCCAGCTACCCAGGTTTGGAGGAGCTGCAATCGTCTTTCTTCCCCATTAGCACTAATCAACAGTGCTAACAACACTGAACTGCACCCAACACACACTTACCTTGTAGTTACCATGAACTCTTACTTCCTGAAAGGTGACAGTTTCCTCTTACCCAAGTGTACTTCACTATGAAGAGGACATAGCTCTTAAATAGCTATGACAACAGAATCTGCCTAATAGCCACATTCTTTCCCTTCACCCACCAGAAATACATGTTTAGGACTTCCAAAGGAAAAATATATACCGAGAAGCATTTGTTAAACACAAGAGGCGAGAGGAGATGGCGATAGGAAGAGTCACCGCTTTTCCAGCTCTAGCGCATATCCAGCAAGGGCCATTCCATGGTCAGTGCACTCCCATGTGCTCCTCAGCCATAGCAATGCTTCTGACTACTCAGGCTGTGAGCTAAGTTTTCCTTACAGCTAGCTAGTATTGCCACAGCCAGCTGCCTAGGGCAGCGCAGTGCTTGGCACAGGCTAACGGCGTGTACTGCTGCCCACCAAGTCCTGCGCTGACACACACCACTCACCTGTCAGCAAAACGCACAGCAGTGGCATCAAAGCTACCTCAGACATCTGCACACCCTGCAGCAACTGCAGAGTTTATTTCCAAGAGATATTTGAAAGCAGACCATGACCCCATAGGAATATGAGGCCTCTTTGTGCTAGGATCTATTAGGGCATCTACGGTCTCCTATCACAAAATTTATATTCTTTTACAGAAGGAGTTTTTGTTGTTGTTTGAGATGAGGAAGGAATCTTTCCTGACAAGAAAGACTGCAACAACATGTAGTTGAGAGGATGGGAATGAGAGCTCCCTTGTTTGGGGTGGGGGGTGGTGGGGGATGGACCACAACCTTTGAGACTAAAAGGTTTTGTGAGTAACACTCATTAAAGTCCCTATCCTAATGCTAATTTACTGCCTCCTCCCACATTTCTTCACTCCTCACATAGGAATGAACTGGGAAAGAATGTATTTATTTGTGCTAGAGCATGGTCATCCACCTAATAAGCATACTCTGGGGAAACCCAACTCCATAAAAAGCTCTTGTGCCCCCAGTTCAGGTCTTGATGCCAAGGAGAGAAACAACACCTTGCTGAGCACACTCCTTTTATGGCACCAGGATGTGGCTGTACTACAGTCTGGATGAAGCCTTAGTATTCTCAAACAAAAAGCAAAACACCTAGTTAAAGACCTAGCAGGGTTGTATATGGCAGGTCTGGCCGGGGGAATCTTTGGATTTCCTCATGGGAAACTTCTGTCCTCAAAGATTTTCCTCCACACAATTTTACCTTTGAGTACTTCCCTACAGCTGCAAGTTTCATAGTGGCCATGGTTTGAAGCCACTGTATTAATTTACAGGTGTCTACTGAACACTGCTTTCACAGCTGAAGTTCAACACTGTGATTCAGATGCAAAGTGACATGCACAAGCTGATCTAAGCCAGTGTAACCCTGCTGGATTGACATATGGTTGACAGGGTGTCCCTACCTCACCCCAACCACAGATCTGTTCCATAGATCAGAAGGGAGAGGAGGATCTAAGATAGTCTTCATTAAAATTCAGCTTTATTGTCTGGGTTCTCACTTTCCCTTACTTTTCTTCTGTGTTGAGAGGCATAGACAAGTTGCTAGCCAGAAATAGTCTTTGTGGCAAGGGTCATCTCCAGGGTGTGTAAAAGTACTACTTCAGCTCCAGTCCTCCTCGCATTTGCGGCTCATGGTACAGGAGATTTTTTGGCATAGAGCTGCTGTAAGAAATAAGGCACAGCTGAAGTAACACAGGCCATGACTAAGACCACCATCAGCTCACTACCAGCAAGGTGCAGATCAGAGACACCCTGTGGCTTACCATGCTTAGGCCAGGACAGTTATTTCATCCCAGGGGGCTCCAAAGATGCAAACCTAATCCTTGGACAATTTGCCTCTCTTGAACAACTGCTTAGAAATAGGGTTACTTCCATTCGTAAAACCTCTATGTTCCACTTCAGAGCTGCTCTAAGGAGTTCATTGTCCTCCTCCAGCTACCACCTCAACTTCATCTCCCAAATGACTGTTTACAGCTTGAATGAAGGATTATGAACAACCAACATGTAGCACTCTTAGTTCAGTCCTCTAAATAAACAGTCCTACAAGTGCCAAGGTCAGCTTTGAGGTCCTCAAAATCTGAGGCACTGTAAGATACATAACTGATGAGGCTCTTCAAATCCCATCTGGTAGTAGGGCAGGGATGTAAGGTCTTTGACCTGCAGGCATGAGATCATCATATTAACATCTAGAGATTTCCCTGAGTGCTCAGAGGAAGTGCTTCAAAACTAGTCCATTTAAAAGTTCACATAGTTCGAGTGCTTTCTACAAATTATTTCTCCCTTGTGTTGAACTCGTAAGCTTCTACTCTGCTCAGTTATCAGTTAAAGCACAGTACCAATCACAGCTTATAACTGCTAGTTAACTCCCCACAAATCTGTAAGCAAGAAAAAAAAGGTTGTTCCATTACATATTCTCACAAACAACAGACATTTCTGTCTACAAAAAGGGCAGCTGTAACATTTAATGCTATTAAAATTCCTATAAAGAGCCAAACAATATTTTGTTTGCCTGTATTACGAGCCCTCCAGGTGTTTGGCAGCTGCCAGTAAACCCAGTACAATGCCATATCTAATCAATTAGCACTTTGTACTTTCTTATCTGAGGACATCACATCCCTTTTCCTGTGAGAGTTAGGCATGCAGTAGGTTGCACAGCAAGTCCTATTAAACAACTCTTCTCCCCACTTCCCCAGCTGAAGTTACAAGATGCAGTTTGGGTAAGCAGTAGGTCATCTCCACATTCCCAAAGACCAGTCAATTTACGGTTTCTTTGAACACATCAGCTCTTTTTATTAGTAAACAAACACAAATGGGAGAAGGAATCCTGCCTTTCCAAATCAAAGTTGCTGTATAGGTTTGACTCCAAGCTTAGTAATTTCTGAGGCCCCAAGTCTTGTCATACATTACCACAGATACTCAGAACCCAGGCTTTGGCACCTCCAAAAGATGGGTTTTCATGAAGTGTTAGTGGTAAGAGAGAATGTGGATTCAGGCAGCCCAGCTGTGGGAAAACAGGTGTAGGCCAGGGAGCACATCTCTTCCTAGCAGCAGTAGGAAGACTGTCAGTTGCCACATCTGTCAAGCATAAAAGCTAGTGGCATATTACAGTGAAAAATCCTGCTGGCCTTGGCTTTGGTAAACATCTCTCTAGAAGGCTCTGCTTCCCCAGAAACTGGTAGCAAAACAGAAAATCAGTTATTTACTCTAGCAGTAACAGCTGTGCATTGAATAATATTGTGTTTTAGGAGTGTTTTACTATATCAAACATTCATAAGTACTTTGAGACCTGCAAGACTGAACAACCCTGCAATCTTCAACTATCTGCAGCATACTACAGGGTGCCAGACAACCTAGCCAGATATGGTCCTGCTTCTATATTCTGCATATGGATAAATACTTCTTTAAAGTATTTGGCTTACAATTTTTAAATGCACCTTCCGCAAGAACTAAAAAGTCTTTTTTTTTTAAAGTGTAACAGGAGATTTTGCTTAGAGAAACCTGAAAACAACATATGATCCCTCATGCAAATACTTACAATCCTATCAGCTGGTATTTCACATGTCTTACTCTCGCTTAAGGCAAACAGGGCTATTCACTGGTGTTTAAAGTTCTCAGAACATGTATGATAGGACAGAAAGCTAAGATCTTGTCCCTGTCTCCGCTTTGAGTAAATATGCACCTTAAGAGATCACTGAAGCAGAGACTATCAGAAGATGTTGAGAGTGAACAGTTAAGAATTATCACAACTAGGATGCCCAACATTTGCATCACGGCTCTAGGATATGGGGACAGAAATATTTGAGAAGACTTGCCCTGTAACTACATAGTCATAACCATCTGCTCAGTTATGGGTGGCCTCCCAAATTACATTGGTTCTCTGACATTCTTGGAGAAGTTATCCAAGGATGCAGAGTTGTGAGGTGATATTATCAGAGAATCCCATTCATGCACATCTTTTTATATTGCTGGAACAACATGGCACATCTTTGTTCCTTGGAGTATAAAGGGTACATCAGGTGCTGTACAATACACATTTAATAGCACTTCCAAAGTCACTGACACAGACCTTATCACTGTAATGCTCCAACCTATGTATTCCTGGGTTTCCGAAGAACAATTCTCATCTAGGTATGCAAAGCCTCACCACTTACCTTGGCTGGAGGTCTGCAGATCTAAGGGTGCCAAAACAGAATTGCCACTGGCTCCTGGTATTGTGCAGAAAAGCTTATATCTTTGTTATAGCACTGTAGAGACCAAACCAGCTCCCCTCCAGCTACCCAGAGCTACTAGATCACAACCAGTGGAGCTGCAGCCTGATCAGCCCTTGCAGAAGGAGCTACTGGGCCTGGATCATCCTAGGGAAAACACCCTGATGTGAGATGCCATCAGAAGGTATTTCACAGCACATTAGTCAATGGAAGGAAAAGAGCAAGCATGCAAGGGAGATGAGTGTGTGTGTGGTGGGAGCAGGGAGGCATCATACAAGGAGTGCTTTGGCTTCAGCACTGTCAAGATTCCTCAACAACACTAGTAAAGCTAAATGTTGCTGTTTTGGAAAGGAAAGGAGTTAGTCACCCCTGCCCCTACAGAACAGAGGTGAGAAGGAAGGAATGGGAAGGGGTAAAGAAAGACTGTGGAGAAGCTGTCTCCATCTTCTACCATCCTCTGCCCAAACAGTAGCTGCCAATCCTTCCACCTTGGTGGCTGCTGGTTCCTCAGGCTCTAGCTGCTCAGTGCAGACTAGTGCCATAGACAGCTGCCTCCTGCACCTGAAGGAGGCTGCTATCTGCAGAACCAGAGGCTCAGTGCAGAGCCTCATCATGCAGAATTAAATACCCAACAGGATTTCAGGTGATTTTTCTTTAGATCAGTTAATTGTTTGTAAAGATGTTTGACTGCACTTATCATTCCCAAAACTGATAATTTAATATATTCACAAAACTTACTTTTTCTCAGTGGGGAAAGGCAAGGCCTAGAGACCAAACCATAGGTCAGTGCAATGCATTGATGAATTTTCAAGCCTTATTTGGGATGCGCATTTCACATCCTCAGTTTCCAGTTTGGGGCTAGTTGAAAATATACTGTAAAACTAAGCTTAGGTAAACTTTCACAGGGAGTTTCCTATGTTGAAAGTGTTGAACTCAGGTCAGGCTAATCTTGCAGAGCATGAAAGCTTGTGGTTTTGCACAAGCTGCTCACTCCTCTTTCTTTTCAAGTCATTACTTACCAACAAGCTTAAAACAGCATAAACACGAAAGTTCTGTTCAGCACCTCTGACACTGAGAATGGTTAAGTTTGATGGACTCTCAACTGCAGCAGCTACCCATGCACAGCACTCACTGTAGGTGGGCTACACCAGGTTGCCTTTATAGCAGAGTTGTACAAAGTTGATCCAGCGACTCATCGCTAAGGTACTTTGTTTGGGCCCAAGACCATATCTAGCATAACCTCCACCACAATCCCCAAGATGACCATATTGTCCAGTATCAAATGACCATCAGAACACAAATCATCTGGGTAACACTCATGAGCTTGACACCATCCAGATGCTTTCAGACATTAATTCCCCAGCTTACTTTCAGCTATGTCCTCCTTTCAAATGAAAAGTGTTACACTCTCTGGTATTAAACATAGCAACTGGTGAAAGAGTTACATGGCTGTAATTAAAGTAGGTTTCCTTTGAAGAAATGAGACCATTTTGCTACCAGAGTGCCATCACTGAACTGTATTACTGTAGAAAATCAAATTAAAGGTCACGTGAAAACCAGCAACTTCTAAAACTTCTATCCTCCACACAGTTCTTAGAAAGATTAATATCAGAGAGCTGTATGAAGAAGTAATTAACAGTTCACAACCTGGTTTCTTGAGAAAATTAAGGCTTATGTGATCAAGTAAAGCTCCTGTCTAACTCCTTCCTCTTCTCCCCAACATCCCTTTGACAAATCTTTCAAAAATAAGCAAAAAACAACCCAAATCCAGAAAACATTCTGTTAGCACTGTTCTCAAAGCAAGAGAAAGGACAAAACTGAGACAGCCCTGTAAAATCAGCTCTTACAAGAGTCCAGAGAATTTATGTTAGAGCACAAAAGCTTTAACTCCAGGAGACATCAGAGAATCCATGCCAGAATTCATTTGCCTGTTCCATGTGCTTGCATGTGGTTTTCTTCCAGCAGTTATGGAACAACAGTTTGTCTTCCCTTGACGCAGCCATTCTACTAGGGCATACAATATCAAGGCAAAACATTTCCAATTTGCCTGCCAGTAACTCTCAGTTCTTCAGGCATCCTTTGTAATGTCACCTGTATTGTTGCTGCAACATCAGTTGGACTTCCTAGTCTCTCATTTATTTCCTTGTGTTTAAGAACAGCATGAGAGTTACACACTGCAGCCCTTGCCCAAATAAGAAGTGTCCCGCTGGATCGTATAAGTCTAACCTAGTATGTTACTCCAGCAGTAACAACAGGAAACACTATTGAGCAGGGATCTCTCAGATACTGGCAAGGTCTATATCACCCTTGTACTTCCCCAGCAGCCACAATACTTCATGCAGGACTACATGAAAAGCTTTACTGCCTATGCCAGCTGATTAGGACCAAAGCCAGAGGCAGTACACAGACATTGCCCAAGTCATCACAGCAATTAGTGTTTGCTAACTGTAAGGATCAGGGGCATGAGGGGTACAAAAGTTAAGTATACCTGTTTTTCAGAATCACCTCCTATAGCTCCACCTCAGGCCTTTCCCAGCATTGGGTTGCCACAGCAGACTAGCCCAGGTCATCCTTAGCTACATCTCTTATGGTTTTAGAGTTTTTTGTCGTGTTGCATTGCCTCAACTCCATCACCACACCACGTGGCTAAATCACACCACCACCTCTGGCCCTACAGTCACCTCTGTGCTACAGGGGAGAAACACCACCATGTGGTCTAGCCCAACAATTCAGCAGTAGTTTCTCCAAATTTTCCTAGGCTTTGGACAGTGGTTTCTGTCTCTGAAAGCTCCAAACTTGTGTGTGGCAATATTACTGACCAAAAGCACATCAGGAACCATTGTTTCAGAATAGAAATTGAATCCAGCAGAGTGTGGGTCAAAAAAAGGTAAGCTTCCCCGCCCACCCCCCCACTGTCTCAGCTGTGATAGAGCTGTTAGGGTCACTCCTGAGACCTGTATGATGCTTAACCCATTATCAGTTCAAAACACGTTAGTGCATAAGCCAGCAGCCAGACACCCTATGGAGCAGAATATTAATCAAGAAAAAGGCTGGGGGAGGGGTGGGTTGGAGGTGGACAGAATGGGAGATCAGTTGTGCCCTGTGAAGATGAGGGCTTGCAAGGCTGCCCATGCTGATTTGCAATAGGAAAGTGAAGTCACAGAAAGGTATTCCAGTAAGAAATATGACAGCATAAAGGAATGGTGGCTTCCATCTTCCCCAGAAGAAAGCAGAGGAACAGTGTAAGTGACCCTACTACTGCAAAGTAGTCCACTGGTGGAAGGGGGAGAAAAGGAATGGGAGAAGGTGGGTTTGAGGTGGTGGTATTTTTCTCCTCCCAAAAAAAAGAGACTCAAAAAAAGCCAACCATGCCCCAAATATTGCTGAGAGTCATCTTCCAGTTCTGGAAGAAGAGCACTTCTGCCAAGTATAGCCCTCACCTAAACAGAGTTTCTTGTGAACGGTTTTAAGTCCTACAGTTTCTAACAGTCAAGACACTGAACCACTACAAGAAAACACAGACACACACAACTTCCACACCCCAAGCTTACTACTTTGAGAAGAAGTGACCACCCTCCTGTGTGGTCACGATCCCAGACGGGGGTACAGAATGTAGTGCTATTGTCCTGATAGCAGAAAAAGCAGTTCTGCTGGTGGGACAAAAATGAGTCAAGATCTGATCTTGCTTAAAATGCTCGAGATGGGTGGTACTTCAGATTTTAAAGTGATTTGGCTGAACTAGATCTGAACCAAGCATTAACAATAAAATCGGAAAGTTTTAAGAAGATTGAGAAACATTCCAGAACAGAGGGTCTGCAGGTTGTGCTAGTGATCCCCACTCTTCTTTTTCCTGCTTATACAAATAGGTTGTTCAAGATGTCTTTCAGGCAACAAATACCTCTACCTCAGATATCAAGTCAATAGTCTACAGTCCTCCAAGACCTAGGCATCTCACAGAATTCTTTGTATATTGCACATACATCCCATTGACTATGTATGGCTTTTCTCTGCTTGGAACACGCTTGTTTTGCTAAGCTGCAAAGAATTGAAGTGTTTACAGGCACTTTTAGGGGTCCCTGTTTAGGATCCTATTTGTGTCTATCACTGAGGGATGGAAGTTAATTGGACATTAACATTCTTGTGCTTGTAACACAGCCTCACAACTGGAAGCTTCCTGCTTTGATACTAGAGCAGCTAGGTTTAAAAGACTGTAAGCTTCATCTTTGTAAATATTTTCAAAAAGCAGGGGCTGGGAAGGCAACCATTGGGAGGAGGGGGGCAGGATTAAGCCTGCAATATTTGGCAACTTGTCAGACATATTTGTCAGTGGTTCAAGAGTCCTTGAACCACTGAGACTTCATGTTTTTAATAGTACAACATATTCCATGAGTACTTTGTGCTTTTCACTGGGTAACTATGGAGAAGGCCAAGATGGGCTCCTGGAGAAGGGAATAGCTCTTCTTTTTCCTTAGTTGTTTACATTCGCTGTGCTGATCAGTTTTTCCTTGCACAAGAAGAGGTGCCACCACAAGGTGCAGGAATATCAAAGATACCCAGTATCACCTGTGTCCTAACAAGGTACATGCTGTGAATTACTCTCAGGGATATTTGTTCTATAAACAGTTCCTCCTTCCTCAAGACCTTCCTCCCAGACTGCAGCTGCAGGTCTTTTTGCAGCAATTGAAACAAACCACATAAAATCCAGACACCTCCACTTTTGCTTTAACAGAGAAAAGCTCCGAGAGATCAACTCAGGCAGAGACTAGCTACTTTTGGTTTCAGGAGCTCTGACATCAGCAAGTTGAATTTATACCATTTATTGGCCCTAGGATTTGTTCCAGGGCTTTGAAGACTTTATGATGAACCTATAAGCATGTTCAACTATCTACATTTTGTAGACTAGTAGAAAAACCCAGGATGTGATTCAGGCAGTTCCTCTCGCTCAGAGGAGACATTGACGTAGAGTCTATCTTCTAGGTGTACAAACCCCCAGCGAGGTGCCTGGCACAGTGCTTGGTCAGTTCAGTCACAAGTTAAACTCGCTCTTTGGAGAAGAGCCAAGAGAAGTTGCACCAACCTTGGTTAACCTCAGTTTCTCTTTCTCCTCTCACCCTGGCATTCAAAGCTTCCATTTTTAGACCCACCATCATTCCTAGTGTTTCCATGTCCAGTACAGCAACTACAAGAGTGTTGGCTGCTAATTAGCCTCATTTATCTGTGAGGGTCATCACTTTGTTGATGAATACTTAACACCTTCCTAGACAACAGTAATAAATGTCTTCTGAACGTCATCCTTCATCCAACTTTCTTCCTTATCTCACCTGTCAAGAAATACGGATCCAACTGATCACAGGATTACATACAAGTCAGGGAAGAGATGTATTGTCTAGTAACAGGTTTGACAGACAAAAATACATTTGATTGACTGTATTTTAATTCTGTCATAATGGAATTGTGTATATGCATCACTAATATCATCATCTTACCTTGAAGAAAAGTGGTTTCTACAATATGCAAGTAGCTAAGAGGAGAGACACTCATGATCCAGGAAAGCAACTACAAGTCCTTAAGCCTGTTTCTGGCAACAGCTGCCAGCAAAAATAAGCATCTGCAAGGCAGGATTTTCCCTGCTCTCACAGTATTGAGCTGGAAAGTGATTTTGGAGAACGGAAATTCTCTGGCATTAGTATGTTATGCTTCCTCCTAGACAAGACATTGAACAAAAGTAATAAAGAGGATTTTATTGACTATCTCATCAGCTCAAAGCAGTCTCTTGAGCCTGACATAGTTTCCCTTCTGCTTCCTAGGAAAGTCCCTGAGAATTTCCCGTTCTCCCTCTCCCATGTGACCAGGCTTTATCCACTGTACAACTTTAAAAGTTCAAAGGGAGGGAGTTTTCCCTCTTTCCTTCTTTGGACTGATGACATTTACCAAGGGGGTTTTATAATCCTGGCTTGGTGTGAAAGATAACTGCTGACAGAAAAGAAAAAAAAACCCACAACACCCTACACTTCTAAAATGGATAATATACCCATTTTAGACACAGCTAAACCCATCACCACAAACATTTATTAAACTAAACTGACAAACTGTCAGCATTTAATGTAAGATTTTTTTTGCGCATTGGAGCTTTACAATAGCTCAATACTGTTCTTACTGTGCACTCAGTAACTCAGTTATTGTTGAGCTATATCCTCCCTATGTTTTATAGCCCTTCAGCTGCACTGTCATGACACTGTACAGATGGGATGGAGAAGATAGATAAAAGCAATCTCATTCATGAGCTTTTAGAGACTTAACAGCTGTAAGCAGTGGAAGGAATCAAAGACTGCTGAGATAACCTAAGTGGCTAGGCAGAGCGCTGAGGTCAGAAGAACACACGCAAAACATGCTCTTGCTTAAATCAGCGAGCACCCTGCTGATGCAGAAGGCTGGTGGCTGCTGGAGCTGGGAAGCACAAGGCAGCTGCTGCTGCTCCTGCGATGCCCACCCCTCTGCAGCAGGAGGCAACACCCCATGTCACCTGTCTTTGCCAACCACTAACCCTGTTCTGTCCTTTTCACCATTACCAGCAGCAATACCCTCCTGCAGCCTGCCTTTCCAAGAAGCCTGAACCAGGTCTGTATATCTATCAGGGAGTCTTCGTCCCTCTTCACAGACTTAGCAAAAAAAGAATAGTTCAAATCATGAGATTTCCAATGTAGGTGCAAGTTAAGGAGCTTAGCTCATTGAATGATGGAGCTGCAAACTCTTTGCAGAAGTCTAATCCAGGCGGAGTCATTTCAGTGTATGGATGTTTCTACAAGTAACAGATGAGCAACAGCATTAGACAAACCAATCCTTCAATAAGAAAATCATTTCACTTGGGGAATCTCTAATCCAGATTGCACAAACCCCTTTAAAGCAAATCAAAACTCCAGCAGGAGGGAAAGGCCATGAGACAAAGAAGAAGAAATACCTGTCAGCAATACCTGTAATACACAAGAACTTCCCATGTATTTCAATCCATTTTGGTTCTTGCCTGTATCTGGATTATGAGGAGCTGTGTACAGGGTGATTCATATCACTTGACATAGCAGCTAAAACAAATATGTTGAGGTACTTGAGAGGGCCAGAAGAAGGGCAGTGAGAACTTTGTTCCACCCTTCTTCTCGCCTACCCCAATATAAAAGTTTCTCCTCGTCTTACGGCCAGCAAGAGCCACAGACACAGACAAAGCCAGCAAGAGCCATAAACACACAGACAAAGAGGGCTAACTAAGCTTTTTACAGGTTATGGCAATAAGTAGGCACCCACTGAGAGCCACTTTCACAGAGGCTGAGCTCTGCTTCAAAGCAGTACTAGTAACCCCAACCAGATCATCTTCAAAACTAGCTTCAGATCATCCACTTTAGAAGTATTCGTATTGGTCAGTGTTGTATTAATCCAAACATTTCTACTGACATCAACTTAATGCCTCCAGGGCTCTTCACATAAATTAATCTAACCATCAGCTTAGATTATGTCTGGATGTTAAATACAGTGCTCCAGAATCAGGTAATGCCACTGGATTTAAGGGTCAGTTTGAGCACATGCCAGAGGGGAAAAAACCCATGATGAAGAATGAAAAAGTCAAGTCCTTAGTTCCACATAAACATTTTACTCTACAGGACCTCTTTCTTCAGAGTTTAAACAGTAAAACAAAACATCATCCAGAGAGAAACAGCCCCCAAAGTCAGGAAAAAAAAAAAGACAAAATATTGATCCAGCTGAAGGAACACTTGCCTCTTTCTGCATCATCACTCATGAGCTACTTCTTTAAGGCTATGGTCTTCCAAAACAGCAAACCAAAAAACCCCCACACTTATGCCTTTATCACATAACTGCAATCCCTTGAAAGAACAGCTCTTTATTCTTGAGAAGAATTTATTCAGCAAAAGAGAGAAAAAAAAAACAACACTTTGTTGGAACTGACAGATAAAGAGCACTGGAAACTCTCAGAAGAGCAAAAAGGAATTGAGAAAAAGAGGAACTTTGGGGGGAGCTGTCAGAAAGATTACAAAAAGGAACAATGACTTTTTGGTTTCTCTTCAGAAGTTTCATAAAAGGGCATGAGACCACCGCATACCACTAGTCACAGGCAATGTCTCACCCAGTAAGCACAAGGCTGGGAAAAGGGTGGGATACACCACATGCTGCTTAGGCTCTGCTTCCTGAGCTTCCACCCAGGGAGCACCAAGCCTGCAGCACCCAGAAACCCAGGCGGTTTTATGCAAGACAGGGACAGGTGCGGCCCTGAACACTTGCTAAGGATTTGGAGGGCAGAAATTGCTCCCCAAGTCAAGAGTCACTTCAGCAGAAAGCAAGCAAGTGAAAGGGCACAGCAATGGTGTTCTCTTGAATACCCAACTGCCAAATCTAGCACCAGAGTTACATTACATAGAGGATAAAGCAGGTTAAGAGAATGGGATGAAACCCCACTACTGGAAATCACAGACAGTTGACATGCAAAATTGCCTAACAGAGAACGCACAGGCAGCAGTGACACAACATCCCTCTGGAATCTGTGTACAAACATCCTTCTAGTCCTTGGACTGACCTTCACCCAAGGGAATCAAGCAGATGACTTATCAAATTCCTCAGAAATAACAGTTGGAAATATGGATGGCATGGACCTTGGCTGCCTGAGAATTCAATTAGACCAAACATAACATGAAACAACTAAACACCCACAAGACACTAGCATCCTTTGATCAGTGTTGCATTCTGCTCACTCGCATACCACGAGCATGCTTCCTTCCTTCTGAAACTTGAAATGAAACGTGCCACTTCTAGCACCAGTCCTCTCAGCCACCCAAACCTTTCCCATTTTGCAAATCCACAAACAACTTCAGCTCAGTCTAAGAGCTGTTTAGAAAGGTGATGCTGAAGTGAAGAATAAACTTAAGTTTCCTGAGCATTCCAGTTTATCGAGTGTGCTAGCTCACACACACTCCCTTTTTGGCCAGACACATTGAGTTTCGCTGGTTTCCTCCAAAACTCCAGGAAGACACGTGTGTTTGAATCCCGGAAACTCTGCTCAGATATAAGTTGTAATTTTCGTTTCCCACACTCATTTTATTTCCATACACATGGAAAAATTCCTCCTTACCAAAACTTATTCAAAACCAGGAGAAAGTGTGCAAGTTGCTGCTGCAGTACCCTGCACTGGGTGCAGCTTTCCACTGGCAGCATGTGATGCACTTTCGCTCATACATTCTTTATCCCAGAGAAGGATTAACTTTTGAGATTAGACATGCCTTTGGTAAAAATCTTACAGTCCCCACAGCCTAACTGCAGCCCACGATAAGCCTTACACAGGCAATGGGAAATTCCAGCAGCATGAGGAAACATAAGCAAGCCCAAAGCCAGCTCTCCACCCGCTGCACACCACCTCCACAGCTTAGGTGGTGTGACTGGAGCACTTGGAGGGAAGAGAGGGAGCACGGACGGAGTACACAACACTCCAGTGCACAGCAGATAAGGACAAGTTCAGAGCTCTTTAAATGGTTATAAACTTGGCTAAAACAAACATGAAAACCAGAGCAGCCTCCCTCACAAGTGCTTGAAGTTTGCTACAACACACCTGAAGATAAGGATTACAATCCAAGACTCAGCTGCCACCACAGCACATTTGTGGCCCAAAGCTCCAGATAGTCTCCCAGGAAGCAAAGGGTACTTCCCACTGCCTGAGCAGAGAGGGTGAATCACACAGCAGTTTAGCTACAGAAATGCTGCCTGCTGCAGCTCGCAAATCCCCAGAAAATTGCTTTCCAATTAGGGTAATTTATTGCAAAATTTAAAACCCTAAAAGAGAAAGCCACTGTCATTTTTAGCTACATGCCAGCATGTCCCTCACTGAGAACTCTTAAATATCTTTCCTTGAACTAATTATAGGACAGGTCTCTAAATGATGCTTCATTTTGTTTACTTTCAGATAAGATCACCCAGTTTCAGTACATACTGTTGCATCATAAGAACTTTCTCCAAGAAGCCAGACTGTAATTTCCACTTGCCAGCTCACTCATTAGCTTCCTACTAGCTATTAGCCTTCACCTGAAGGCAAAAGGACTGTGTGCTTTCATGCGTGAAGAGCATTTGAAGAAATGACAGGAAGTCGCCTTGATGGAGACAAGGAATAGTATGGTGACATTTCTCTGCTCAGGGTGGTCTCAAGATCTCACAAAGTCAGGGAGGAACATCCCCCCTGTCCTCCTACAAGCCTCAATAACAACAGTCAGTTGGCATAAATCTGTTCTCAAAAGCCAAAGGCATACAAGGGAGGGAGGTGGTGGAGACACACAGTTGAAGAAACAATGGGTGACTAAGCTATAGAGCTTTGCCAGGTGCATAACGAGCAGCTTCCTCCTTGGCAGTAGCCTTCATTCATCTGCTAAGTGATTTTGGCAAATTCTTTCAGAATTAGTTGTGTCTTCTCCAGCTGGTGCCTGTTCCAGCTTGTATCACCATTCATTCAGCACCCAGCTTCATTACCTATGTTACACAGCCCATACTGGAGGCTGACAAGTGAAGTGGAAGAATTGGCAAGCAAATCAATCCGTTAAATATAACATCCAGATTGTCACATTGACTTTTCAATCGGTGTCACACTTGGTAGTCACTGCACAGAGGTACCTCCCCAGTGTCAAAAGGGTTCCAGCTCAGCATCCCCTCCCTGCCCCAGCCAGAACCCTACTTCAGCCTATTGTCCCTCACAGCCACTCACAATCCTTCTCCAGCTTCTCAATTCCCAGATCCTTCCTGGTCTAGATCCCAAATGGATCCCTCTTTGCAGTGGAAGCAGATGGGTGCACAGTGGCTACGAGCCACTGCTGGACTGAAAGCAGCTGGGTTTTCTGGTACCATAACCTGTCTGCCTAGCCACCAGCACCCCGCTGTGGGATGGCAGGTGGGTCACACTCCAGCTGCACCACCCCTGATGATCAAACTGCTGCCCACAGGATTTGTGGCAATAGAAAAAAAAAACCTCAAAGACATCTGCACACAGCATGGGCTGCCGGCTTGTGCACAGCATCTCTACTCACAGCATCTTCCCCTCCTGCCACCCCAGCTGTCCCAACCAACAGACCTGTTCACAGGGGATACTGCAGCAATCCTATTTCCAGGGTTAACAGAGCACATAGGAAATACCATCTTCTTAACTTATTTTAAAGGGCAAGTTTTATTGCTCCGACAGACTTCAACAGTAGCATTTAGATGCTTTCTCACCCCTACCCCTCCTGCACTGGAAAGAGATCACTTGAATCAATTTACTTTGGGACACAAAGTCCTGATATTCTACAGGCACTGGGAACATTTGGCTACTTGCCCACCTGATTAATTTAATTTTATTGTGGGTGGAGCAGCTATCACATTCAGTAAATAGCCTTGCACACATGACACAAAAGTTGGATGACAGAGACATTGCCAAGAAGTTCAGAGTTTTGCAATCTCATCATATGTTTTAATTATGTCATATGCCTTAGTTATTTCAGGTAGGTTAGTGTGTGACAATTATTCAGTATTTTAGTTCTTCAGGACGTGATTTTTCATTGCAAAGCCTTACTCAGTTAACTTTTAACCTCTGAAAAATAAGTCCCAAACATAATTCCTTTGTCAGATTAAAATGAACAGTAAATGAATCAATTTTTAAGTTTGAAAAATGTTAGAAAGAAAAAAAGTTATGTTAGTTTCCTAAACTTCCATTTCATTTAAACCAGCACTTAAAAATTAAAAAATCAAATAGAAATGAATTATTTTAAATGTTGATCCATGTGGTGACTGAAACATCTTACACCAGCTGTACTGCACAGATGGGAACAGATCTCCCCTTTAGTGTACCAAGAACAATCCTTTCGGATGCTCAGTATAAACATTTTTGTTCCAAGCAGAGTCAGTTCAATCCAGAAAGAAATGTTATTTCAACTAAACAGCACTGGATTAAACCAAATTAAGGGTCAGGTGCTCCAGCAAGGCCAGTCTGAAACATTCCTGCGGTTAGATACTGCTTCCTAAAACAAGACCTGCTTGGCTCCTTTGTGCACAAGCTTAAACTTCAGTAGGGAAGTAACAAAAGCACGTGGATGGCAAGAGAGCTCGACATGCAACTTGGATGCAGTTTGGTGTTTCAGGTCTAATTCCACTTCCCCCTAGTCCAAGACCTTTTTTTACAGGCATTTGTGAGAACCAGAAACCCCACAAGGGCTCTGCGGGAGTAAGACAGCCAAAGCTGGAGATAGAAACAAGCTGGCTGGGCTGGAACAACTGCCTTCATGGGGTTCTTGAGTCAGAATCAAAACTGTTTGAAAGTGACCACCTCTCCAGAAGAATGACATCACTCCTAGGACTGTGACTTTTGGGACATTCTTGCATGCTGCTATTGCACCCTTACACCGAGTTGTTCGCTGGCCACACCTACCAAACCTTTAGTTCTGTCTGTGTAGGGAGGTATTTTAAGGAGCCCCTTTAGCTACAGGGAGAATGGGCATGGTCACAGCATCATGACAGAGCACAGCTGCTAGGCTGCCCTCCTTCAGCCTGCAGAGAGACCTTGCTGCTGCCTAACAGCAAGCTGGTGAAGAGCCCTGGGCCCTCCAGACCCACCTCAGTCTTGCCCCAGTGCCAGGAGCAAATAAGTTTGCTCCTGGTATTTTTTCAGAGCAGCCTTACGTGGAGGGGAACACCTGTACAGAGCTGAGTGGGAAGATAAACTCCGTGGGGCATGATGGAGGACTAGTTAGGCTGATAAGAGTGGCCATCAGTGCCTCAGTTTCATTTACAAAAGGCAGGAAACACATACAGAACAAGCACGCTTTGCATAAACGTATACCCTTTGCTCAAAACAAATATTACAATGGGGAGGGGGGCAACCACAGAAGTTCATCAGAAGTGTGCCATACACACTAGTTTTAATGTCAAAGAAGCCAAAAGTTGGCAAATACCTTGCATTGAGTGTCAGGAAAGGGCCAGTAAATGAAGTATGACCACAGCTTGGCCATGATGAGAGAGAAACAGAAATCCAGCTCTAGGGTCTTACTCGGCCCAGGAAGCTCAGTTGCACTGGGAGCAATAGGCAGCAGAACAGCACCTTCCCCAGACAGGGCTGCCTCAGTGGGAAGAGGACCTTGGTGAAACCAACTACTTCGACCATCAGTATTATCTCTGGAGCAACACCAGGGAGGAACAATCACCGATATTTGTACGCCTTAAGCCATGAGATGTTCCAAGAATAGGAGAAACAGTTCAAAACCCATATTCTTCCCCTCCCACAGGCTGCTCCATTTTTGTTTCCCTCTTTGAGAAAGTACCCAGTTTAACACCTTTCTCAAAGAAGTAGCTCTTTTCAGCAAAATTTTCCTTTTAGAGTTATTAGCAGTGTCTCTATTTTGTTGGTAGATATGTGGCTTGCATGGCATTTGGTAGTTGAGTGATGGTGTCTACACCTCTTGATAAACACAACACGCACTAGGATTCACCACCACCTTTGATCTCAGCTGGCTATGGAACAAGAATCCCTCCACTGGATTGAAAGCTCAGGGCTAATCAGTACACAGCTTGTGATTCACATCCATCCTGCACAAGGTAATAAATACATTGTGTATTGTAAGAGCATATTCAGAGTGTAAATACACACTGTTGTATACACTCTCTGTATTACATACACTCTGTATATAATAATACACACAAAGAAAACAGCCTGAACCAACACAAACAAGGTACTAGTGAATACCCTATCCCTTTCTGGGGAAATGCTTATGGCAACAAAAATTATGAGCCTTTCACTCTTTTGCTTTGCAGAGACAGAAGTAGCAGCTGGAGTTCCTGGTGAAGGTTGCAACGGGGAGGGATTCGTAAGGGCTGGGAAGGCACAAAGATGAAATGGTAAGCTAGACTTTTCTTGTGGTGCAAAGCAGCTGAAGTCTGAGGACAGAGGAAATTCTATTTATTCACCAGTAGAAAATCATCTCAAAAGCAAACTGATTACATATATTCAATTAACTCTGTCCACATGAGAACACAAGCAGAAGTATGGGTCTGGTGTTCGCAACTGCAGCCCCATCCCATTATGGCCATTGAGAAACCTCAGATCTACAGGCAGGAGATACAATCCATGCCAAGACTAGACAACAAAACAAAACAGGGTTTCTAACCCACTCAAGCTTTGTATCCAAATTCTCTTCACAGATGAGGAAGTTGTGAAACAAGGCATAAATTATGCCAGAAAAAAGGTCTTTGAACTCTGCTCTAGAATTCTAACAGAACATTTGGCATTTCTCTCTCACTTTATTAGGGAGACTGTTCTCTGGATGGTTGCCTGCTTACTATTTGCATCTCTACCCAGAGGTAAATATACTGTAATATACAGCTGGGGGCTTGTGGAAGTATTTATCTATGAGTGCACAAACTGCAGACTGAGAATCTTGGAGTCAAACAAAACAAACACATACTTTGCTTTGAATATGCTTCATCACAATCCAAGGTAATAACCTTTACATAAACCTCTGTGTCTGAAAAGAAGTGGTTTTGAGGTTAAGGTGTTTCAGGGCCCATAAATCTTCACCTATGAAGGGCCCACATCCTTAAAAAATACCTTACTATTTCCATTACATTAAGGTTGACTTGGAATCTCACCCTTTACAAAAACAGATGCAAGGCAGTTGAGGGTTACATTTAAACACATTAAGTTGCTGGCCTCACCACAGACATAACCAGGTAAGTGAAAGGGCTGGAGCCTGGCAGCAGCCTTTCTCCTGGAATCTTTGCACATGCTCTGCCAAGTCTGTTACTAACAGAGTTGGGTTTCTGACATTATACAGGTTAGATACGATCTTCCCTATGAAACAGATTCCCTCACCAGCATGTATTAGTGTGTTTTATACAAGTTGCAGGGGCAACTCCCTGTAATTTCCTTATCTGAGACTAAAATTCTGCAATATTAAGACCTCTGTGTGTGGTCAAGACTCCTCTGTTTGCCCAGAAGCACCATGTATTTACCAGGCATTGCGGTGGTTCAGGAGGTTACAGTGCATCTGGGACCATTCTCCCTCTCTTCTGGGAGCATAACCAACATTTTTATGGAAAACTTTGATGTGCCTCCACAGAGCAGTGTGAAAATTCTATTGCCACTCAAGATGCACGCTTTCAGTAGCTGAGCACACCTGGAAGAACACAGAGCCACCTAAGTTACTATCCTTTGACTCTTTGTTCCTCCCTCTCAACACCCAGCCCCACCATCCCCCAAAAATAAGGGAATTCGAGTTCAGTCTTTCTGAGCAAGCAACTGGGATTGCAAACAGCCCTCTACATTCCCCAGAATACTTTTGCATGCAGGTAAGACATGAGCCCGCAGGGAATCACAACACACTACCTTGTCAGAGTAACGCATTTCTATTTGAGCTCCTAAGTACTCAAACACATGACATTCCCTGTTGCTTTGTTTCAAACACTGGGCCATTTTTCTGCTTAATCCATTACTTCCACTATTAAACTACTTTGTCTACTATCAGAACTGCACTAATATCACCAGAATGAACTTGAAAGACAGACTCAAGAACTTTCCACTTTCAGGTCCTTTTCCACAAGGCATAAACTCTAGATTGCCTACTGGCATCCCAGATTCCTCTAGCACAAGCAACACATAATTAATAAACAAAGATAACCATCCCATATCCTATTCAATAGGAGAAAAGAGGGAGAAACAAAAAAGCCATCTTTACAAGCTTTCTGGCACCACACTTTGGATGCTGAAGCAGCAGGGGTTTCTCATTATAGGCATCTTACAGCTTGATTAAATCTGCACACTCAACTTCACCTTGATAGTCTTGAACATTTGGGCAATATTTAAAACACACACACAAAAAATTCACAAAATAAACTCATCTCACTTTATGTTTGAGTCTTACAACTGCAAACAAAAGCTGTGCACTGACACACGTTTTTTCCAAGGCAGAGAACCGCACTGTCCACACGCAAAACTTACCAGGGTTGATCAGAAGAGCACACCTACAGCAGCTCCCACCACACGGCAGCTTCAGTCTCCAGCCACGGAGCTCTCTGCTCCCTCACCTCCTGGTGCATCGGTAGCCTCAGCACAAAGCTTAACACAACATCACTAGCCACTAACACGACTTCACCCCTCTTCCCAAAACCAGCTGCCATAAGGGCACTTATCTGATTTGTACCCACAAGTCTGCTCTTCCTGCCTACAAAAGCCCCCATGCAGCTGTGGGCTCTGTTAAATACCCCATTACAGCCAGATTTCAGACACATGGCCTTGTCCTCAGCAGCTTCAGCTGGGCTTCCTTTTTGGCCTCCTGCTGCCTCCATTTTACCAGCTGAAGGCAGTGTAGTGTAGCGTGGGTTGAACCCCGGGGCATTCATACAAGTCATCACAAGGTTTGTATGCTATCATGCAGGAAAGGAATGCCTACTCTTGGCTTGGATACACTGGGCACCACTGTTCTCTGCCTTCAGATTAAGAATAAAGAGCCAAAAAGCAAATAGATGCGCTTCTAAAACCAATACCAAATTTAGAAGTGACTGCAATCAGGAGATAGGACGAACACTCTTCTCCCCCTTCTGCTCATGAAGCAAAAGCCTATTGTCTGTTATTCTGAACAGAGCTACAAGTTTTGCTCCTTCCAGGATTACCTCTTCATCCTTGTGAGACATCATAGGTTGCAAGCACTCTCCTAATGGCATCCTGTGGACAGGCCTCTTCCCACCAGGAAGATGGTGGCACGCTTCTTCCAGGGTTTACAAAACATCTGCAGCAGCTTCAGGCCTGCTCATCTCCCTGCTGTGGTTAGCTAAGCATGGTCAGCCATAACTGCAGCCCGCCTTCAGATGCGGCCTTGCCTCAGAGTGACTCTGCTAAGCACAGCCTCACTGGCTCCCCGGGCCTGAAAGGCTCAGGGACAGGTCTTCAGCTGCTCCCTCCGCTCCCTGCCCTTCCTCAGCTGGTGGTGGCCCTTCTGGGAGGGCTGGGCACAGCCAACGGCGCTGCTTGAGTACGTCCCTGATTGCAGGGCCGAGGCAGTCTCCTTGGGGAGTGTAGGGTTGCGTGTGCTGTGGCAATAAGGGTGCGGTACAGCGGAGGCTGAGATTTATTATAAATAAAATAAGACCCTTGTTTGGATACAGTTGTAATTCAGGTTCCCCTTGAGAAACAAAACCCAGTCAACCACTGATAAAGACTGAAAATGTTTGAGCTCTCTGCCCAGCAAGGGAAGTCTCCTTCTACCAACAACCAGAAATAGCACTAGGGATATGTGGGTTTTTTCAGCTAAAAGTTTACACGGTTGAGCAGAAGTGGACTGGAATTTTCAGCTGAAAAATCTAACAACCTAAGGAAAGCAGGTGTTTGGTGATAGAGCTATAATCGAAGACACTTACTTGGCTCTATGATTTAGCTTTCTGAATTACACTTTTCCTTCTGCTTTTATATCTGTCTGGATGGACACAGTGTGATACTGAACAAGCCTCAAAACAGACACTGATTAATATGGAAACAGAGGTCCCAGCACGTAACAAGCTGAGCCCTGGCTGATGCCAGTGACTCCAAGGGGGAACTGGGGAAACTGGGACCCTCTTTGGTCTTTAGCCCAATATATGCACAGAGCTGGTGCAGGCCTAGCACACAGGAATGACCACACTGCAACCAAGAACATTTATTTCTGTATCCAGCCTGATTACTTACCCCTTATGCTTCATAGAACTTTGGCCATGAAAACATATTGAGCTGTTTCACAGTGAATTTCAGCTTGTCTTCTTGGCACAGCTGCAGACTCATGCTGCTTTTGTTCTGCTCCCTGCTGGGGATGAGTTTTCCATCCAAATTAATTCATCTGCATTTTAATTTACAAAATTATTTTATGAAACAGATTTGGTCAGAGTGTTAATTTAAGCCCACATTTTGTGCTGAAAATACCTAGTTGTCTAAGTTATATAAACGCGTGGAAACTTTCTTCCATGATCCAGTCTTCCCCTAGGATATATAACGCTCCAATCCAGTAAGAGTTGC